>NC_141991.1:11665475-11856146 GCF_049901715.1 Pseudonaja textilis
AATCCTGACTCAGGGCAACTGTATCATTTACAACACAATCTGGGCTTTGGCACGGGCCTTAAATGCAGCTTATTTATCCAGATCTAGCAACACATTTAACACTGGCAAAAACTTGAAATCTCCTATGCTGAAGGCGTGGCAGGTATTTATTTTATATTGCACAGCTCTGCATAGCAGCTCAAAATCTATGTTATAATTGTAAGAACCTGACAATAGTTATCCTGTATTTGGAATATAAAAATTACATGAAATTCCAATTTTCCATTGCTTTCCTTTCTGCAATTCATTTTACCCTGCTCATTTCTTTTCCAATTTCTTTTTACATGCTTCTTTGTAAAAATATTATTCCTCCACCTCTTTCTTCTTTGACTTTTTTTTAAAGCACGATCATTACCATGTCATACACTGAAAAATATTTTGTGTATATTAAGCTGTTTAACATCTCTGATCCTCTCACTTCCTGTCCTTTTACCAGAATGGGTCTCATTCTTTGGCTAAGAATCCCTCCGATTTTCCTTCCCCGGCTCAAAACTTTCATATAGAGAAGCCACTTTGGGCCAAGAAGATAAGGAGGGTGAGGTCAGGTGAGAAGATGAAGAGTTGGACTGGGAAAAGCATGGAAGCAACAAGCGTGAACAATATTCCACAAAATATTTCATAGATGTTCCATAAAATTGAAGGAGGTGACCTTAACTGGTACCAGAGATTATTTTTCACCATGGAGATATTGGGGTCTTTTCTCCATGGCAAGTTGTCCATCTGTCACCTCAATGCAGAGTGTTATAAGCACAACCTACTAGTAGAGCAAAGGTCCCCACATTCATCCTCAAAGCGAGCAAAGATTTTTCTCTTCCTATTTGCTGATTGACCTGTAAACCAGTTGTTTACAACATTGTTTCTGTTTGGGCATCTGATGTCATTTTGGCTTTATTGGCAAAATTCCTTCAGTGTGTTTTATTAATTAATTTATTTGTTATTTATTTCCTTTTATTTGTCAAGCTTGTGTTAGATAACAGATATAATTAGAACATGATTATGATTACATGAAATGGGTACAAATAAAAAGGGACATTAGGACAGGAATGGTGGGCACATTGGTGCTCTTATAGTCAGCTTTGGAAGCCATATTCCACACTGCCACATAGCCTGAGGAAGTGGAAGGGGTGTGTGATTTCAATTAAGTAGCTGGAAGTAGATGAAATAAAATTATTTTGCTAGTTCAAGGTCATTTAGTATAGCGCAGGATGAAATAAAGATCTTACTTTTTGATGGATCGTGATTGGGCCATGTGATGTGATGATGACCAAGGGCGGGTGGATTTGTAGTTTGAGAAATTGTGGAAAGCCTGAAAACTTTTATATTTGGGATTCCACAGATGTTCCAGGTAAAGGTACTTTTGAGATATGGTTGTCTCAGAGTTACTGATTGGAATGGAGGTTTGCTAGAATGCTGACATTAACCTGAATCTATAATGAACTTCAGCACCCCAAAAGGGGACTGTGTTGGATGGGGAGCACCATCAATGATTCCAAAGAAGGAGCAGTGCAAAGACTCAGCAAAGATGGTGTCTTGGAGGTTTGCTTCTGCTCCAAAAGGGCCTTCTATTTCTTTATTTTGCTCTCATGTTGGTTCAGAATTTATCTCACATTACTCTGGTGCTGCTTTTACATTCTCTTCCTTCTGGGAATGCCATTTTTGGCTGGCAGAGTGCCTCTGGATGCTGGGGAGGGCAAAAATGAGATGTGTGGAGGGTTTGGGAGGCCAAAATGGGCCTGTTTTGGGCCTGCAGAATGCTTCTGGGGAGCCTGGTAGGCCGAAAACAGGATACACTTAGGCCAAAAACAATTTTTCTTGTTTTCCTTCTCTAAACCTAGGGGCGTCTTGTGGTCTGGTGCATCTTATTGTTCAATTTTTTTTCTTATGTAGCAACAGACTTACAACAGTACATGTAAGAATTTGACACTTTTGTAGAAAATAGTGATGACGCAGGGCATGGCCCAAAGGCAATAGTTAATCAATAAGAGTCCCTTTATTAACTCCAACTTTGCCCCCAATGTCCTGGTTATTTTGCGGCTGGAGAAAAACTCTCCCAGGAACAGCCTTTGACTGGAGAGAGTCAAGTCCAAAACGTAGTCAACAAAAACTGTAACTATAAGTCCATTCAAGGCAAAATGAGGTAATTAGTTTGGCAGGACAGGAGCAAGAATTCCAGATGTGAAGGCATGACAAAACTCGACACAGAAGTTGTGGGAATGCCATCACTTGAGACCTTCAAGAAGAGATTGGACTGCCATCCATCAGTAATGGTGTAGGGTCTCCCGCTTGGGCGGGGGTTGGACTAGATGACCTACAAGGTCCCTTCCAACTCTGATTGTCTGTTATCTGTAAATATTTCAGCATATATCAAATTAGCTAATTTTTTCCTCCTGCCTGAAATACAATTGTTCTGAGAAAAGATCTTAAGAGTTAGGGATGAAGGGACTGGCGTCACGGTGGTACAGCATGTGATCTTGAAGCTCTAAGATCACCACTGATATCTCTGTTGCAGGATGGTCCCATCAGCCCTAAACCATCCCATAGAGATAGTGATTGAGGAGGGCACATCCTGTTGATCCTGGGGACATCGCAAAGTCCCTGGTAGATTCAGGAGAAGCTCTTTTTTCCCGCGGCAGAGAGTCAACCATTAAAGCTGCTGAAGCTGGGACAGCTCCGGAATTGAAGAAAGCTGGAAAGAAAGTGTGTCAGTTTGGTGAGATAAATTTCTGCTTATTATTTTCTGGAGAGAACACCCTAAAAGACTAAAAGTTAAATTTAAAAGTGAAGATAAAAGTGGTCAAGCAGCAAGATTAAGCACAAATTAAACCTGGAGGGTTTTTTTTCTGTTTATTGGAATTTTGGATTTTTGTAAAAACTTTTCAATTTTTAAACTGGGCTGGTCTTTCTTTTTCAACTTTTATTTTTTTTCCTTTTAAAATAACTCTTTGGAAAAGGGGTTTTTTTTGTTTTGTTTCTTCTTTTCAACAATTTTAGACTCTTTATTTTTATTTTTATTCCTGGCTTAAATATTAGAGGGGAAGGGAAAGGAAAGGGAAATAATCAGCGCTGCCACCTGGAGGCTTAGATATATTGTTTTTCTTTCTTTCTTTCTTTCTTGTTGATACATTTGGTGTTACATTCAAAGACTCTGTGTTTTTCATTGAAAAGATAGTGGGAAGAGCATGTAGATTGTTTATGCAGGTGCTCTTCTGTGGAACTACTGATAGCTGGAGTCAGGATTTGAAATTGAAAGAAAGAAGATTGAAATGACCTTGAAAAGAGAACTGGAAATTTTATTTTTTGATTTAGTAAAGAGCCTCAAATATTTAGTGGCAGTGCTTTGCTTACTGACAGAATTGCATTTTCTCTTTCCCTTTTTTTTTACTTCCCCCCAGTTTGATTTTTATATTTGGACTCGAGTCTTTTGACACAGGAATAAGATTACTTTTTCCCTCCATTTGTTCTACCTTTCCCCCATTTGTTTCCATTTCCTCCATTTGTTCTACCTTTTTAGCAAGGGGAATATACAGATTTCTGTCTTTTTAAACTTTTTCTAATTTTTTATTTTTTCATCTTTTCTCCATTTTACATTTTTTCCTTTTTTCCTTTTCTTCTACATAATTGGAACCAATTGGATTAAGGTGTTCAAGTGTTTGAAGATTTTTTCCCTTCCCTTTTTTATTTTTATCTTTTGCTTTTATTAAATTTTTTTTATTATTGGCGTGGCATTTGGCTGCTCTTCCTTTTTCTTTTCAATTTTTCTATTAAGTACTCTAAGATGAGCAGAAAAATATCAGCCTCAGCTTCTTCAATCCCAACTTCTTCTTCCCCACCATCTGGAGGACAACAGTCAATATAGGTGATGTTACAACAAGAGGAGAAAGAAGTGACACTACAGATGATTATGCAAGGAATTCAAAAGATACAAGTAAAAACAGATAATATTGAAAAGGGAACGGAGAATATTGAGCAAAGAATGGAAAAGACAGATGAAAATACTGAAAATATACAATAGATGATGATGCAATATGAGGACAGAATTAAGAAAATTGAAGAACAAGGTACAACGAGATAAGAAGATTGGAGACTTGGATACCTGATTGAGTGAAGTTGAAAGAGACAAGGGCGGATCTCTGTGATCACTGGGATGGGAAATTGATAGATCAGAATTCTATCTTAGATTTCAAAATACAGAAGAAGAAAAGGGTGAAAAGCTTGCTGAAATGATGACAGAAATCTTGGCAGAAGCATTAGAGGTAACTAAAGAGAAGATGATGGATGGAATGGATGAGGTTTTTTGTGTCTATAGAAGATATGTAATGAGAAATAAACTGCCAAGAGAAGTTCATATCAGATTTATTAAGAAAATAATTAAATCACAAATACTGCAAGCGGCAAGAGAAAAAACACTAAAGTACAAAAATAAAGAAATAGTGGTACTGAAACAGGTACCGAGAAGACTGAGAGAGATAAGAAGAGAATATTTATTCTTGAGCAAAGAGTTACTTAAGAGAGGAATAAATTATAGATGGCTGATACCAGAAGGTCTCATGTTTACCTGGCAAGAACAAAGACACAGAATTGATACAGTTGAAAAAGCTGAGTTATTCTATCTGGAATATTTCAGAGGAAGGGAGAAAGATAGAAGAAAAGAAGAGTCATTAATTGAATTTCAAGAGGAATGTATAGCAGTAATTGAAAAAGAAGAAGAAGACGTAGATGGTGTACCCAGAGAGCAATGAGAACCAAGATCTACTAGAGCAACAAATCCTTCTTATAAAGTCTTAAATGGATGATAGAAAACTGATTACAATTAATTTAAATGGATTTAATTCAGCTACTAAAAGAAGAAAAATATTTCATAAGTTAGAGAAATTAAAATTTGATATAATCTGCTTGCAAGAAGTACATATTAAAAAACAACATGATCATGTATTGAAACAACAAAAATTAGGGAAATTATTTACAGCTTTGACACAGTGTAAAAAGAGAGGAGTGGTGTTATACATTAGAGCAGGGGTGGGCAATTAATTTCTGTCAGGGGCCACATGGAAAATCAGATCTGCGTTCGAGGGCCGAACTAATTTTATAAAAGGCCATTATAAAGGGCCCATTATAAAATGCAGCAAATTATATATAAGAATCATTTACCTGTTCAGTGGGAGAAATCCAGTCTGTCTTGGGCTTGAACAAGTGCACTGAAATCTGGCAGAATATCTGAGGTGGCTATGCGAAGGACAGCTGAGAGGTGGTCATCAGTGATAGAGGATCTGTGTCTGGATTTGTTGAACTTCATCACTGAGAATGTCTGTTCACATATGTAGGTAGATCCAAAGAGGACTAGAATTTTCAGAGCATGTCTCCTCATGTGTGGAAAGTTCTCCTTTTTGAGTGATGAGTAAAACTCAAGCAGTGGGAAAGACCTAAAGTGCGCTGCCAGAAGTGTGTCAGACTGCAAGTCAATGAGTTCCATCTGAATGTCACTGGGTGCATTATCCACATTGCAGCTGAAGGGAGAAGAAACCATGTCCATTTGACTCTCAAGTGTTTTGAAGTCTTGAAATCACCTTGAAAACTCAGCATGCAATGCTTCTAACATGGATGAGTACCTGTGGAGGTGATCAGCTGATGGTTTGGCTTCCTTTAGTGTTGGCATGTGAGTAAGAATATTGTTCCCCATTTGGTTTGAGAGAAGCTGCAACTTTCTCATGAAAGCCTTCACTGTGCTGTACATTTCATGCACAAAAAGGCCCTTGCATTGCAGTTTGACATTCAGGTCATTCATCAAAGAAGTCACGTCTACAGCAAAACTAAGGTCTGCCAGCCAGTCTGCATCTGAAAGCTTAGGGATGTCATTTCCCTTGTTCTCACAGAACTGCCAGATCTCCTCTCTCAGATCCCAGAAAACTTTCAGGACTTTTCCCAGGCTCAGCCACCTGACATTTGTGTGGTAGCTGATGTCACGATGTTCAGACTCATTTTCCTCCAATACTGCAACAAATTGTCTGTGATTCAGTGCTCTTGCTCTGATGAAGTTAACGGTTTTAGTTACAACATCAACAACATGGTTCATTTTTAATACTGACCTACACAACACTTCCTGATGTATAATACAATGCAAAAATGTCAATTTCTGCTCAGGGTTAATTTTGGTAACTTTATCCTGCATTCTCTTCAAAAGTCCAACATTTCTCCCCATCAGATTTGGACAACCATCTGTTGTCACACCTACAAGTTTGTCCCATTTCAGTCCCAACTTGTCTAAACATGCATTTACTTCCGTTAGGAAATCACTCCCTGTTGTCTCTTTGATTGACTGCATGGCTGCCAATTCCTCCGTTATTTTGAAGTCTGCAGTGATCCCACGTAAGAAGATGAGTAGCTGGGCAGTGTCTCGTACATCGCAGCTCTCAACCAGAGCCAGGGTAAAAAAGGAAAATGTAACCGCTCTGTTCTTCAGCTGCAACTCCAAATTTCCTGCAATGTCCTCAACCCTTCTCATCAGAGTACACTGGGGCAGAGGGATGTTCTCAAATGCACCCTTTTCCTCTGGACATATTAACTCAGCAGAGTCCACCAAACACTCTTTAATAAACTCTCCGTCAGAAAACAGTTTACTTAGTTTAGCTATTTTATGATATGACATAACTTGCTTTGGTAGCTGTATCTCTGGATGTGCTAAGCTTTGTAAAATGTGTTCGTTGAGTTTGCAGCTTGGATAGCAAAATCTCTGACTCCTTTGCTTGCTCTTGGTCAGACAAGTTCCTATATTTATCCTCATGTTTGTGTTGGGTATATGAATACACCAACTGGTTTGGGTGAATGAATATATAAAACCTAATTTTAAGTGTTTGCAGCTTTAAGCTCAAACATGCAATGTCATTGCATAATTATGGGTGTGGTTGTAAGCTGCAATAAGAGGCAGTGAGAGACACGTAACACTTCCTGGTTTCTGATCCTGTTTTCGAGTCCCTGGTCTGATTCCTGGTGGTTCCTGGTGTTACTGGTCTCTGGTCTACTGTCTGCCTACTGTTTACTCCTGTATGAGATGTCTACTGTGCAAGATACTTCTCTCTACTGAACACAAGGACTGTTTGCTTGGTGAGCTGTGGATTCAGCATTGTCTTTGAGAGAAAGGTATCAAGAAGATTTACAAGCAGATAAAGACATTGTATTTACTGTTTAAAAGACTAGGTAACTGGATTGATAAACTGGATACTGACATATGGACTGAATGACTCTTCTTAATCTCTGTATGAATTAAATACCTATTTAAAACCACAAACAGTGTATTTGTCTCAAGTGTGTGTATACTCCTGGGCCCAGCCTCACTCTCATTTGGCTGCCTGGCTTGACTGCTGCTGTGCACTCAGCTCGGGGGTTTATCCCCAAACACTAACATTGGTTATGGGCCCAGCAGTGTGCACAGTCTAGCTAACCAGGATATACCAGTGAGAGTTTGGTCAAGAGTTACACATTGCTGTAAAGACAAACTGTTTGTTAAATAGTTATTTTTCTGCAGAGCAATGGCACAAGTAAATTTGCCAAGTCTGTCCATGATATCCAGGTTAGATGGAACAAACTATGTTTCATGGTCAATGAAGTGTAGTTTACTGCTACTAAGAGAAGGTTTGTGGGACATAATAACAAACCCACCAGATGTATCCAACTTGGATCCTACTGTTGATGAGGATGCCAAAAAGATACAGGACTATAAGCAAAAGAATGAACAAGCTTTGTGCATCATAGGACTCACTCTCTCAGACCAGCAACTGATACATATTCGTGGAGAGGAAACTGCTGCCAAGTGCTGGGATAATCTCAAGAAGGTTTATGTTTGAGACAGTGTAGGAGCTCATATCAATCTTACACGGAAGCTGTTTAGAACACATCTTGAGAAAAATGGAGACATATTAACTCATTTAAACTGTATGAAAAGCATTTTTCAAGAATTACAAGAAAAAGAGCTTATATTTAATGAGTTGCAACAAGTATACATTATACTGTCTTCTTTGGAACGAAGCTATGATGATTTTGTGACTGCCTTAGAAGTGTTGCCTAAAGACAGTTTATCAGTAACTGAGATAACTGGCAGGCTATTAGAAGAAGCCAGGAGAAGGTGTGAACGTGACCAGCTGAGAGCAGATAAGCCTAATGAAGAGAAATTATCTTCAAAGCTTGAAAGAAACCAGCTATGTAAGCTGAAGCACCCGGAGGAAGAGAAGTTATCTTCAACGGCATACACAATTAAAAAGTGTTTTAATTGTGGAGGCAGAGGACATTTGGCAAGATTCTGCAGAAAAGGAAAACGCCAGAATTTAAAGAAGCCAAAGAAATCCTTTGAACTAGTCACATACAGCAACTGTGATGTGAAGAGTGATTTATGGGTGGTGGACAGTGGAGCATCCCACTGCATCACGAGAGATAAGACAAAGTTTATAAAAATGTCTACAAGCTCTCAGCATATATCACTCGCTAACGGCTGGCATCTCAAGGCCAAGGGTGAAGGTATTGCATATTGTCCATGTTTAAACCAGAATATAAACATGTTGTATGTACCACAGTTAAAAATGAACTTACTTTCTGTAAGAGAATTGGATAAACTAGGATATGTGGTTACATTTGAGAATAATAAGTGCATACTGGAAAGAGATAACAAAAAGGTAACTGCAGCTTTAAATGGAGCATTATATGTCTTACATGATAGTAAGAAAGGGGAGGCACAGACTGTATTTAACAATACCAAGCCTCATGATGAATGTATTCATTTACTGCATAGGCGTTTGGGGCATGTAAATTTTAAAATGCTAAAACGTACAGTAGAGTTATCTGAAGGTATAAGGTTAAAACCTTGTGATAAGTATTTGCGTTGTAATGTCTGTTGTGAAGATAAGAGTAAAATATTGCCTGCAAATAGGCTAAATGGTTTTAAAACTAAAGAACCTTTAGAAGTAGTATTTGCAGACATTATAGGTCCAAAGAAACCCAGTATGGGGGGTGCTCGATATATACTGAGCATTATGGACCATTACTCTAGATATGGGTTTTGCTATTTAATGAAAAGCAAAACTGAAACATATTAACATTTCTTCAACTGGTTAAAGTTTGCTGAAAGAAAGACTAAACGGCAACTGATAACCTTGGTGACAGATAATGGTACGGAATTTGTTAATAGCAAATTCCAGAATAGATTAAAGGCAGCTGGTATAGAGCATAAAAAATCTGCACCATACAGACCACAACACAACGCATTTATAGAGAGAAGAGGCCAAACACTACAGGCAATGGTTAGAATAATGTTAACTGATTCTGGATTACCTGATTCTTTGTGGGGGGAGGCTGCAATGTGTGCTAATCAATTATTGAACAACGTGGTTAACTCAACCACTGGTGAAATACCATTCACCATGTGGCATGGCAAGAAGCCTGATCTGAGTTACCTGCACACATTTGGTGCACCAGCATGGGTGCATATCCCTACACAACTCAGGCGTAAAGGGCAACACAGAGCTAAACAATTATTTTTCGTTGGTTACCAAGCTAACCATAGGGCATATAGATTTTGGGAGAAAGGCACATCTAAGGTGTTATGTAGTTCCAATGCTCAATTTCTAGAGCACGTAGGATGGGATAAGTTAGAACAGGATAGCAATAAAGAAGTGATTATTGAATCCTACAGAAATCCCATTAATTATCCCTGTAACTTTAAGAATAAAGTAAAGAGAGAAGTACAGGAAGAGATTGTGCCCATAGAAGAAGAAAAGGAAGAAATAGCTCAGCAAGATGAGGAAAAGGACCAAGTAGTAACTCAAGAAAGTCCTCATACAAGCCCTGTAATTCCCAGAAGAACTACACGTATATCTAGACCACCTGATAGATACCAGGCTAACACAGTGTGCCAGGTTAATAGAGTACCATCTACTGTGGATGAGATAAAAAGGTATCCTTCTAAAGAGAAAGAAAGTTGGTATGCAGCAATGAATAAGGAATTAAGATCCTTGAAGGATATGAAAGTATATGAAAATGTGAGATTACCTGTAGGTATAAAACCCATTGGCTGCAAATGGATTTTTAAGTTAAAAACTGATAAGGATGGAAATATAATCCATAAGGCAAGATTGGTAGCCCAAGGTTTTAGACAAAGTGCAAAAGACTATGATGAAGTATTTGCACCTAGTCTTAAAGCAGCAACTTTAAGGGCAGCATTAGTGTGGGCAACAAGCAAGCAATATATAGTTAACCATTTAGATGTGGAAACTGCTTACTTGCATGCTCCACTAAGACATACTGTGTATATGAGAAAGCCTAGTGGATTGAAAGGTGATAATAATAATGATTGTTGGTTGTTAAAAAAGAGCCTCTATGGTCTTAAACAATCAGGCTATGAATGGAACCAGTATATTGTAAAGGAACTGAACAATATAGGGTTTAAAGCTGGTTTAGCCGACCCATGTCTATTTAAGAGAGAAAAGAATGGGAAGATACCATTATTATTGTTGTTTACTGATGATATTGCTCTGATTACTAGGACTAATGATGAAGCAAATGAAATAATTGCATCATTAGCCAAGAAAGTAAAAATCAAGCAATTAGGTGAGATAAAGAGATATCTAGGTTTGAATATACTGAGAACACAGAAAGGGTTTAAGATATCTCAGGAAGATAAGATATCTAAATTGCTAATAGATTATAAAATGGAACTTTGTAAGCCTGCAAAGACTCCAATGAGTCAGGATATTTGCAAAATGGATACACAAAGTCCCAAATGTGATAAGGAACTGTATCAATCTTTGATTGGTAGCTTATCATATATTAGCAATTGGTCAAGGCCAGATATTGCTTTTAGTATTAATAAGCTGGCACGACACAATAATGACCCGCTTCAATGTCACTGGATAGCATTGAAAAGAATCTTAAGATATCTTAAAGGAACATTACACCATGCACTGTATTTAGAACCAGAAGGTGATCTCATATTGAGTGCTTATGCAGATGCTAGTTTTGCATCAGAAAGAGACACAAGAAAGTCGACTTCAGGAACAGCCATAATGCTGGGTAAGACATTAATTGGTTGGAAGTCAATTAGACAACAGCATATAAGTTTGTCTACTATGGAGGCAGAATTCTCCTGTTTATCACTATTATGTACTGAGTTGATTATGTACAAACAAATGTTGAAAGATATGGGTATAACTGTAAATTACCCTATAGTTATACATGAGGATAATCAGGCAGCAATTCAAATGGCCACAAGTATTGCAGTAAAAACTAGGAGCAAGCATACAGATTTGAGATATCTGAATGTAAGACAATCTGTAAATAGTAAAATAATACAGCTAGAGTACTGTATGTCGGAGGACAATATAGCTGATAATTTTACTAAAGCCCAAGGTGCTATCAAGCACCTAGAGAGTTGTGAAAAATATGGGTTCAGATTGTAAAGGCATTATATATTCATGTCACCCAAAAGGGGAGTATGTTGGGTATATGAATACACCAACTGGTTTGGGTGAATGAATATATAAAACCTAATTTTAAGTGTTTGCAGCTTTAAGCTCAAACATGCAATGTCATTGCATAATTATGGGTGTGGTTGTAAGCTGCAATAAGAGGCAGTGAGAGACACATAACACTTCCTGGTTTCTGATCCTGTTTTCGAGTCCCTGGTCTGATTCCTGGTGGTTCCTGGTGTTACTGGTCTCTGGTCTGTCTACTGTCTGCCTACTGTTTACTCCTGTATGAGATGTCTACTGTGCAAGATACTTCTCTCTACTGAACACAAGGACTGTTTGCTTGGTGAGCTGTGGATTCAGCATTGTCTTTGAGAGAAAGGTATCAAGAAGATTTACAAGCAGATAAAGACATTGTATTTACTGTTTAAAAGACTAGGTAACTGGATTGATAAACTGGATACTGACATATGGACTGAATGACTCTTCTTAATCTCTGTATGAATTAAATACCTATTTAAAACCACAAACAGTGTATTTGTCTCAAGTGTGTGTATACTCCTGGGCCCAGCCTCACTCTCATTTGGCTGCCTGGCTTGACTGCTGCTGTGCACTCAGCTCGGGGGTTTATCCCCAAACACTAACAGTTTGGTCACATAGTGGCGATTCAGATTATAATCTTTAAACACAGCAACAACTGTACCACAAACTAAGCAAACGGCTTGGCCTTTGACTTCCGTAAATAAATATTTAGCAGTCCATGTCTTGTTGAAAACACGGCATTCAGAATCAACTTTCCTTTTTTTAATGTGAGCCGACATTTTTGGGGGAGCTTAGTGGATGAAACCCCTCCTAAAGAATATTAACCCTCACAGATCCAATCCCAGGTTCCCAGGTAACCTTCGTGCAAGGGGTGCTGCTTGGGGAACGAGAGAGAATGAGCCAGCAAGGAGAAGGAGGAGAGGCAGGCACGAAGCGAAGCGAGCCGGAAAGAGGCGCTTCATGGCCTACTAATACTGAATCTAAAACTTGATCAAATTCCTCACTTTCTGCTGAGCCCACATAAATGATTTTTCATTCCAAATCTACATTGGAGAAAAAAGACTTTTAAATAAAACGTTCAAAATTTTGGTCTTCCAAACCACCATCTTTTTGAACTTGAAAACAAAAAACCCTAATACTTAGCTTCGATCAAATCAAGCTATTAAAAACCAAATGCTGAAGTCAGTGGCACTTACTGAAAATTAGTTGGGTGGGGAGGGTAATTAAAGTTTCAATTTCGAATTACAGCAAGCAATTTGTATTCCTCCGCTCAAGGAGGAAGAGAGAAGGCAAGGAAAGGAGCTCTTTGCCCGCCAGTCAAGTCTCAGTTTGCAAGGCTTGAACTGACTCGGTGATTTTATTTCACTACCGAGGTTAGTGAAAACTGGAATTGTTCCTGAGCTGGCAAGGTCCAATCACCGAAGCACTCTTCCAAAAGAGCAGCTTCCGGAAGCAAAGTAACACCGTGGCTGCTCCACTTTCCACACTTTCCAATCGCGAGTCCCAGAAGAGAACAAACAGCAAACACGCTCAGGGGCATCCAAGCCCATCTAAAGCTAGGCCACTGCTGGTGGAGCTTTGCCCTGCCCCCCTTTCCCGGCTTGGCAGTCCTGCTCGGGCGGCACTTTAAAAGCCTGCTCCCAGCACCCGAGGAACTTGCGGCTTACATTTTCCTCACAGGAGCGTCTTCCTGCCGAGGAGCCTTCCTTTTTCCTCATGGGTGCTCACACCTGGCCCTGAGCCGCACGGTGGAGGGGGAGCCCGGAGCGCTGCCAAGTCTCCTCCTCCAAGCAGCCTGCACGCCCGCTGGGAGGAACCCTTCCCACTCCTCAGCAGGAAGATGCTCCCGCCTGCAAACTTTGCCTGTGCAAAGTTTAAGCCTGGAAGCCTCGGAAGCCAGAGCAACTTCCCAGCAACTTGCAGCTTCCATTTTCCTCGTGGGTGCTCGCGCCTGGCCCCGAGCCCTGCGGCGGAGGGGAAGCCTGGAGCGCCGCAGGAAGGGTTCTGCCCAGTGGGCGGGCTGCTTGGAGGAGGTGACCTGGCGGCACTCCGGGCTCTCCACCATGTGGCTTGGGGCCAGGCGCGAGCACCTGCGAGGAAAAAGGAAGCCGCAAGTTGCTGGGAAGTTGCTCGGGTTTTCAAGGCTTCCAGGCTTTAACTTTGCAAAGGGAAAGTTTGCAGGCAGGAGCGTCTTCCCACTGAGGAGCCTTCCTTTTTCCTCGTGGGCACTCGTGCCTGGCCCTGAGCCATGTGGTGGAGGGGAAGCCTGGAGCACCGCCGGGTCAACTCCTCCAAGCAGCCTGCCTGCCCACTGGGCGGAACCCTTCCTGCTCCTTGGCGGGAAGACGCTCCTGCATGCAAACTTTACCTTTGCAAAGTTTAAGCCTGGAAGCCCCGGAAAAAAAGGGGGATCGGCGGGGACTCACCTTTGGAGAGGTCACACTCGAAGGTGATTTCGAACTCCCAACCAACATTCTTCTTTTCTTTCCTACCCCGAGAGCGCTCTGCACTGTTCTGCAGCTTTGGGGGCCACGCGGAGCAGGGCAATATGCCACGGCCAGCTATTTTTTTTCAGAGGCGGGCCAGATTGGACAGACCTACAGGCGGGATGTGGCCTGCAGGCCAGAGTTTGCCCACCCCGGCATTAGAGATATAATCCCTCTGGAACAAATATATACAGATGATGATGGAATAATTTTGATAATGGACAATAATCTAAAGACACTTTTAATAGCGATCTATGCTCCAAATGATAATCAAGAAGATTTTTACAGGAAATTACATAAGAAAATAATTGACCTGGACCATGCTAATATTTGTCTGATGGGAAATTTCAATGGAATAATAAATGATAAATTGGATTATAAAACACAAAAAACAGCAAAGAAAGCTAGAAAAACATTGTTGAAATCCTTCTTTTGAATGGTAGATGAGATAAACTTAAAAGATGCATGGAGAGAGAGAAAATGAGGAAAATAAACAATATACCTTTTATTCAAATAGACATGCATCATGGTCTAGAATAGATATGATATGGATGTCAACAGAATTGTTCTGTAACACACACAAGACATTAAAATAGAAACAAGTACTTGGGCAGATCACAATCCAATAATACTTGTATAGAAAGGACAAAAAAGGAGATCTAGATGCTTTAAATAATACAATATTAAAGGAAAAAGATTTCAAACAGAAAATTGATAGAGAACTGACTTTTTTCTTTAAAGAAAACACAAAAGAGGATACATCATTACAAAATTTCTGGGACATGATGAAGGCTTATACAAGAGGCTTGATAATGGACTATACAAGGAAAAAAAATATAAAACAGAGAAAAACCTTTAAAATATTGGAAGATGACTACAAGAGCCTGGAAAAAGAACTACAGAAATTTCCACGAAAAAGGACATTAAAATTAAAATGGACATAACAAAACATAAAATGAGGCTAATGGAAAAAGAAGAAATAGCACAGAAAATTTAAAATGCTAAGTGGAACTATTTTGAAGATGCAAATAAACCAGGCAGATGGCTAGCATATAAACTAAGAAAGGAAAGAGATTTGAGAAGGATAAATCAATTGATAAATGAACAAGGGCATGTATGCTATGGAAATGCGGAGAAGAAAAAAATCATTCAAGATTATGGAAAATTGTACCATCAAGAGAATCTTCATGAAGAAAGAATTCAAAAAATACCTACAAGAAGCAAATTTGCTCCAGGTACCCAAAGATATTGAAATAATGTTAGAAAGTAACATAACAATGATGAAATTAACAGAAGCTTTAAAAAAAGCAAAACATTGGGAAAGCACCAGGTCCGGACAGTTTGCCAGTGGAATTTTATAAGACATTTCAGGAAACATTGAATCTTCACTTATTAGAAGTTATGAATGAGGTTATGACAAAGAAGAGAATACCCAAATATGGTCAGAAGCACAGAAGGAGGACACAGGCTCACAGCAAGTTAAAAACTACAGACCTATATCATTATTAAATTCAAATTACAATTTTTTTTGCCTCAATTCTGGCAGAAAGACTGAAAAGACACTTAAACAATTTTATTCATCCTGATCAAAATGGATTTCTGCTGAAGAGAGAAATTAAAGACAATATGAGAATAATTTTAGATACACTGGAATACTATGAGGCACATCCTCAAAAACTTTGATGGCTTTGATGTTTTCAGATGCACAAAAAGCTTTTGATAATATGAATTGGCATTTTATGCTGCTACAATTGGACCAAATGGGCTTTGGTAAAAAAAATTATTCAAGCCAAAGAAACGAGATATTGTAAACAAACTGCAAAGGTTATGATAAATGGAGAGTTAACAGACTTTATAGATATAAGAAAAGGGACTAGACAAGGCTGTCCACTGTTGCCTCTGCTGTTTGTGTTAACACTGGAAGTTCTGAATAGGAACATCAGAGAGGAAAAAGAAATAAAAGGAATAAAAATTTAAAAAGAAGAGCATAAATTACAAGCTTTTGCAGATGATCTGGTATCATATTAGAGGATCCAAACTGATAGAAAATATAAAAGAGCATGGGAAAGTAGCAGGTTTGAAAATAAATGAAGATAAAACAAAGATTTTAGCAAAGAACATGCTACTAAGACAAAAAAAAAACAATTGGAGGAAGTTTTGGGGATCCAGGTCACAAATAAGGTGAAGTATTTAGGGATACATATAACATCAAGATGTAGCACACTTAAGGAGGATAATTATCTTAAACTCAAACAAGAGATTGTGACAGACTTGATAAAATGGGAACATTTACAATTATCATTGATTGGGAGAATATCTACAATTAAGATGAATGTATTGCCTAGAATTTTATACTTATTCCAGACAATTCCAATCAGATTGGGGAAAGAATGTTTTGAAGATTTAAAAAAATTGTGCAAAAATACATCTGGCACGGGAAGAAAGTGAGAATAAAACTTAAATTGTTATAAGATGCAAGAATAAGAGGAGGATTTGCTTTGCCCAATTGGGAATTATACTACCAGGTGATGAGTCTGATGTGGGTAAAGGAGTGGATAACATTCAGGAATACTCGACTTTTGAATTTAGAAGGACATGACTTGCTGTTAGGGTGGCATGCCTTCCTTTGGTATAAGGGAACTAAAATGCAGGGGTATTTTAGAAGACATTATATTCGAGAAGCATTGTTTCTAAACTGGGAGAAAATAAAAAAGCAATATTATTTAAAAATTCCACTATGGTTATCTACTATTGAATCTTTTTCCTATCCAATAATACATAAAAAGGAACAAACAGCTAGATATGGTAAGATATTTAGTGAAAAAGGTGAACTTCAATCTATGCAAGCATTGGAAGAACAAGGTGTAAAAATGAACTGTTTTTCATATTTGCAAATACAATCTAGATTTGATAAAGATGTTAAAACAGAAGGTATCTATGATAAGTGGACTGATTTAGATAAAATTTTGACAGGTACTGATGAAAAAGTAATTTAAAAACTTTATGGACATTTGCTGGAGTTTAAAATAGAGGAAGACCAAGTAAAAGAAAAAATGATTGCGCAGGGGAAAATTTTTGGATATGGGATTGTCCTAGATAAGCGGCAAAAATTGTGGTCTCAAAATTACAAAATGACAATGTCAACTGCATATAAAGAAAATTTGTATAAGATGTTTTACAGGTGGCATCCACCCCTGACAAGAATTGCAAGAATGTTTAAGAATAAATTGGATAAATGTTGGAAATGTCATCAGATACCCGGTTCATACTACCACATGTGGTGGACTTGCTCAGATGCCAAAAGATATTGGACTATAATCCACATAGGGTTGGAAAAAATGATAAAACAACACATAGACTTTAAACCTGAGATATTTTTATTGGGAATTATACTGGAAATATACCATAAAAAATTGAAATATTTGATTGTAAATGTATTAACAGTGGCTAGAATTGTATTTGCTAAGAATTGGAAAAATGAAAAAATACCTATGCAGGAGGAAATTATTAAGAAAATCATGGACTGTGCCAAACTGAGTAAATTGACATTTGAAATTAGAGAAGAAGAAGATGAAGAAGAAATTTTATATGATCTTGGATTTATTTTATCAATAGTTAGATAAAAAGACATGGAAAAGCAATAGATTAGTAAGCCTTACAATAAAAGTTAATAGACCGATAGAGAATACAATATAAAATATATAACTATTGGATGAATATATAAGATTAAACCATAATGAAATTTAGAATATCTCATATAAAATGATGAAAAATAGTTTAGTCAAATGAATGTTTAATAATTGATATTACCTAAGCACAAGCTAGATTGATAAGGTGATAATTTCTATAACTTGTGAGTAATGGTTAAAAAAAAGGATAGCACAAAAGATTGTAACCAACTGACACACTGTATGTACATAATTGAAAAAGGGTTTTGTGTTTATGTTTTGTTTGTATATTTGTTGTAAAAAAGTAAAACTTTTTTTTAAAAAAAGAGGGATGAGGCAGAGTGGAAAAAGGAAATTAGTCAAAATACTAACACAAATATTTTTTTATCTAATATGTACTCTGCTTATAAAACTAGGCTTTATAATCAATTTTCAAAGAATTGTTGCAGAGACAAAGACTTACCAAAAAAGTCCTTCATGAGGTCAAGTATCGAGTCTGGGTTGTATTGGGCAATAGGAGTTGTGTTGAATTTGTGAATTTGTGTTGAGATCATGGCTTATTTTTAGGGAAGGTGGGTGATTGAGCACAAGACAGGAGCAGATGGGTAGAAGAGGGGAAATGTCTAGAAGACACCTGTAAAGTGGCACATCCATATCTTCATTATAGAATAGAGGGAAAAGCAGAGAAAGGGTTGCTTATAAGTGCAGACGGTACAGAACATGGTGCTGGAAAGGATATCACCTGATTCACACAGAGCGGAATGGAGGAACATCCTGGCCTGAGAGGTCCAGGGATTTTGGCATTGATATCAGAAGGAAGACAAGAAGGAAAAGCATGGAGAGGTTTGTAAGAATGTGGAAAGACAGGAGGATGGACTGGGTAATCATCAGAGAATCAGATAGATAGATAGATGAGACACACAGAGATGAAAACATGATTATTTTAATTATCATGGTATCCCGTGGTATTTAGCTAGGGAATGCTTTATGTTGCATTGAGGGCTTTTATCTAATATTTTTTTGTTCCATTTGTAATATTTCTGCCCAAGCAATTACATCAACTGAAAAACATCAATGTTTGGCAATTTAATTACTTCTGTAAATAAACTGATGGAGAGAAAAAGGAAACTGTGTGACTCTGTGGCATAATGTGTAGTTAAAACAAAGGAATGCCTTCCACAATCAAATTCAAACAAAAAGATATACAGAATACAGAATAATGTTGGCACAGTGGTTAGAATGCAGTATTTCAGGTTAACTCTGTCACTCTAACTCTATCCTTTTATAAGGTTGTGATGGCAAAACTATGGCACCTGTTCCAGAGATGGCACATAGAGCTCTGCTGTGCATGTGTGTGTATCTCCAGCCGGCCCGCTGGTCTTCAGGTCTCATCCATGCGAGGGGTGGAATGCATGGTTGGGGGCAGGGCACATGTAAGGGGGAAGCATGTACAGGATACACATGCATGCATGGGGGACATGCGTGCATTGCATTTTGGAAGTCTCCTAATCCAATCCCTTGCTCAAGGAGGAGACCCTATACCAGGGGTGGGATTCTACCAGTTCTGTCCACCTCTGTAGAACTGGTAGTTCTGAAGAGCAGCAGACAGAGAGCATACATAGAATCGGTTCTATGTCTGCTGCTTTTTTGGCCCACCCCAGTGGTGGTATTCAAATTTTTTTACTGCTGGTTCTGTGGGCATGGCCTATTTTGTGGGAGTGGCCTAGGGGTAATGTGGCTGTGTGGGTGTGGCTTATTTTGTGGGCGTGGCTTGGTAGTCATGTGACTGGCTGGGTGTGGGTTGGTGGTCATGTGACTGTCTGGGCATGGCTTTGGGTCATGTGACTGGCTCAGTGATGGTATTCAGCAGGTTCTGTCCAGTTCTGGAGAACTGGTAGTGGAAATTTTGAGAAGTTTGTAGATCTGGTAGAGGAAAATTTGAGAATACTACCTCTGACTGGACATACCCTCATCTATTCTCTGCCTCCTGAGTCCCAGCTGATCAGCTGGGTCTTCTTTTGTCTCCCTGCACAGGAGAACAAAGCTGGAAAGCAGGTTAGTGGAGTGGGAATAGGGATTTTGCAGTAACCTTACCCTGGGTTGGGAATGAATTTTGCAGTATATCCTTCCCCTGGAGTGGGGTGGGAATGGAGGTTTTACAATATCCTTCCCTTGCCATGCCTACCAAGCCATGTCCACCAAGACATGCCACGCCTACCAAACCAGGCCCAAAGAACCAGTAGTAAAATTTTAAATCCCACCAGTGCAGCCAGGGAAGGACAGGATAGGGAATAAGATTATCTTATATTAAGATAGGATGGCTGAAGAGAAGAGACAAGATTTCCTAAAGAGAAGGGATAGGAGTATTTTGCCTTGGGTGGGATGAATATGGAAATTTAAGTCTGTGTGAACATGCCCTCTTTCTCTCTATGCGTTGTTCTCTAAATTAAGGGGTGGAAAACTCACACATTGAATCTCAAAAAGTTCTCAACCTGACACTTTGTTTTATGCAGATGCACAAACAAACCTAAATAGACAAATAAGCACAAAGAGAAAATACTGGTGTCAGAACTTTGACAATGAAAAAAACACCATCCTCCTTGTGATTGTGTTTTATCATAGCCCTATAGAGGCACAGGACACTTCTTCACAGGACACTTCTTCCCTGTTGGGAGGGAAGGGGGGAGACTGTCAATTAAGGGTTGTAGGGCATTGTCTTTTGACATTTTCACATGCTCTCTCTCTCTTTCTAAAAGAAGTTTGCTTTGTATTGCCTTCAAAGTAACAGCAGGATAAAATTTGACTTTGAACAGAGCCAAAGAGCCAAGTTTCTGTTCAACAGAGAAGGGACACAATCACTCCTTCAAACTTAATTTCCCTTATTTGAGTCATTTCTCCAGTCATTTGTCAGCTGAGCTCTCTACATAAAAACTGAGAACTGGACTAAAAAAGGGGACACACACATTTAAGAAACCTCCCAACCAAAATAAACTTTTAGATTGTTGCCTTAAGCACACTCCTAAATGGTACCCTTTCTTTGGCAGCAGAAAATGACATGTGATCAAACTCACCACAACACATAGGATGCCCTATTGTAATCCCTGGTCACAGATCAAAAATTGTGAATCTCATTTCTGACACCAGTTTGTGTGGAATCAAAACACTGAAACCAAAGCAAACAGTCAAGGTTCACTGCAGCATTTATTACACAGGACATACTGAGAGTAGATCTTGTCCAAAAAAATAGAGAGAAATAAACAAAGGGATACACTCACATCCCACTTACACTGGCATGGGATTTTAATGAGGTTTTTAAAAATATTGTGAACGTTAAAGTTGCAAGCTGCCCAATGGAATCTATAGGTGAACATGGCAGCCTTATACATTTGTTTAATAAGAATATATAAATATTTATGCTTTGCAGAAAAGAGACTAAAATGATGCAAAACAGAAGGAGAAAATGTGGTATACATACATAAATAATAACATAAGAAATTTCAGATTACTTCTTGCCCTTCTGTTATCTGCAAAGAAAAATAGTCTTTGTTATAAGGAGCATTTTCATCTTCTGATTCAGGAATTGCTATAGGAATATTCTGATAAAACGTCCCACAGGTCACTAGGAACTGCAAAGCCGCATTCCTTATGTCTCCATTGGCTTACTGGAAAGACTCATTCATCTGGAAACAGATTTTACCCACATTATTGTGATGAAAAATAAGACTTCATATTTTGTTTGAGGAATGTTTAGAAATATGGAAGAAGGATTAGCTTTAGGAATAGGAGGAATGGATGTGTCAGGGTTCCGGTGATAGCCCTAATTAAATCATGAGCCTCGAGCCAAGCTTCAAAAAAACCCTCAAAAGATTTATTAGGAGCAACATGCTGGCATTAACCTAAATGAAGCCAAGTCTGGCATACATAATTCACAGTCACCTGTAACCCTGTTTTGCCCCTCCCCCGGGTGTATCATAAACCAGATTCTCCAATAAAGCACTGCCCAGGTATCATCAATCACATTCTCTAATAAAGGATTTTCACAATCAGAAGATCCAGTAGCCTAGCTACAATCTTTTTAAGATAATGGTGGAATGTACTTCTGGTTTTACTGCTGTACTGCTCCTTCAGATCCCCCCTCCCCCCGTTTATGGCAACTTGAATACAGACATATGAATGTTTTATGAGTTGACAATATGTTCTCTTTTTTTGAATAAATTTTATTGAATTCACAATTAAAAACATATCGACATTACATATACAACAGGGGGAGAAAAAGAAAAAAAGAAAAAAAAGGGAAAAAAATGCTCGGTCTTGCGAACCGAAAAAGGAGAAAAAGAGGTATAAAAGAAAGAAGAAAACAAAGAAACGGAAGAAAAAAGAAAATACATTTAAAAACAGATAGATATCCTTTTTGACAGTCTGCAAGATCCAATTCTCCTACCTTACTTTAAATATACACATCTTATCACTATCTATGCTTAAATTACCCATTGTTCATTGAACAGTTTATCTCTGAGATAACCAATTATACCACGCATTCCAATTATCATAAAATGCTGAAGACTCCTTATTTTTAAGTGCTATGGTTAAATTGTCCATTTCTGCACAGTCACATATTTTCTGGATGACCATTTGTTCTGTAGGTATATAGGATGATTTCCAGCACTGGGCAAATGCTAATCTGGCCGCAGTTAGAATATGAATTGTTATATATTTCATCTTTTTAGGTAAATGTTTATCAGAGATCCCTAGTAGGAAGAACTCTGGTTTGTATTCGATTTGTTCTTTGGTTATCTCCTCCAACCATTTTCTAATTTTTTGCCAGTATTTCTGGGCTTCCTTGCAGGACCACCACATATGAAAGTAGGTTCCTTCTATGTTTTTACATTTCCAACATTTTGGACTAGAGTTTGGGTTCATTTTCGCTAACCTCGAAGGGGGTAAGTGCCATCTATATAACATTTTATACATATTTTCTTTGTACGCCGCGGATTTCGTAATCTTAATGTTTCTATTCCAGATCTTTTCCCATTCTGTTAATGTAATGCTTCTTCCAATATTCCTACTCCACATTATCATGTTCCCTTTCACTATCTCTTGCTCTAATTCTACCTCCAATAAATCTTCTTCTTCTTCTTTTTCTTCAGCGTTTGTCTCGCGCTCGGGCGAGGTCCGCTAATGTCCTTGAGTACTGCTTCCACGCCTCTCTGTCTGCCACGTGTGTCGGGTCTGCCTTCGCGATCTCTAGATCGGCCTTGATCGTGTCCATCCAGCGTTGTTTAGGTCTACCACGCGGTCTCGCTCCTCCGACAGTCACCTTCATTACAGATTTGATGATGGATTCTTCCTTGGCGCGGCTCACGTGGCCGAACCATCGTGCCGGGACTGCCTCATGACCGTGGGGATGGGCACGACGTTGAACCGTCTACGCACTTCTTCGTTCCTGACGCGATCGAGTAGGGTGAGGCCACCGACCATCGGAGCATTCGCATCTCCATTATCTGGAGTCTGCTTTCGACTTCTTTGGTCGCCGGCCAGCACTCTGCGCCGTATATGGCCACGGGCGCACCACAGAGTTATAGATTTTCGCCTTCAGGCGCATCGGCATCTTCTTGTCACAGAGGACGCCCGTGACGGACTTCCATTTGCCCCACGCTGCATTGATCCTGGCTGCCACCTCAGTTTGTAGTAGGCCTTCTTCCCCAAGAGTAGTTCCCAGGTACTTGAAGGTGGAGGCGCGCGGTAGCTCCTGCCCGTTCACGTGGATGGAGCCTGTCATTTCATTGTCAGTGGTCAGGTATTCGGACTTCTTTAGGTTCAGCCGGAGCCCGAACTGCTCGAGGCGGTCGTGCCACTGTTGGACTCGGTGCTCGAGTTCAGCCTTGCACAGGTTGGCCAGGAACACATCATCGGCGTAGATGGCCAGGAACACATCATCGGCGTAGATTCTACCTCCAATAAATATTTATAAAATTTGGAGATATTCTTTTTATTTGATCCTAATAAGATTTTATCTAAATATTGTAATTTGCTATAGATTCCAAACTCTTTGATATCTTGTTTGTATCTGCTATAAATTTGTATATATAACCACTGGTCAATTTTAAATCCCTGTTCCTGTAAGTCCTGTCGAGTTCTTAATTTTCCTAAAGGGTCTAATAAATCTTTATATTTAGTCGTTTTTGTTATATCCAAATTGTTGGGATGAACCATTGCCTCCATTGTTGAAAGCCAAATCGGAATTTTTAAATAATGTTTTTTGCATATTTTTTTCCAATTAGTTAATAGTGAATCTCTAATAAGATGTCTATGAAAATACGACTGTTTAGTTTTCCCCACATCCCATAGAAATGCGTGCCATCCTCTCTGAAGGTCGTGCCCTTCCAAGACTAAAGTTCTTTTATTGAGTAAATTGACCCAGTCTTTTAACCATAATAAGTTGGCTGCCCAATAATATAATTCCCAGTTTGGGAGCGCTAGCCCACCTCTACTTTTTGCATCTTGTAAAGCCTTAATATTGATTCTAGCTTTTTTCCCTTGCCAAATAAATTTAAGAGTTACCTTATTTATATCTTCAAAAAAATTTTTTGGTAATTTTATTGGGATTGTCTGGAATAAGTAAAGGAGTTTTGGTAAGATGTTCATTTTGATCGTGGCAATCCTGCCCAGTAGAGAAAGCTGCAACTTATTCCAAGATTCTAGATCTTTCTTAATTTGCTGTAACAGTTTATCATAATTATTCTGTTTGAGCAATTTAGTATGTGGTGTTAACCATATGCCTAAATATTTGACCTTTTTTGTTGCCTGTATCCCCATGGTTTTTTCTAATTCTTTCCTCTGATTCTCTGTTAGATTTTTAGTCAGTAATTTTGTCTTATTTCTATTAATCTTTAATCCTGCTACTGAACCAAATTGTTCTAGTTCTTTTATTAGGTTATGTCCTTTTTCCATGGGTTCCTCTAGGAAGAAAACCATATTGTCTGCAAACGCCTGTAGTTTATATTCCTCTGCTTTGACCCTAACTCCTTGGATTTCAAAGTTTTGTCTTATCCGCGTTAACAGTAATTCTAAAGCAAATATAAATAAGAGGGGTGAGAGAGGGCAACCCTGTCTAACGCCCTTTTCAATGCTTAATGGGCCTGTTTGTTCACCATTAATTAGTATATTGGCTTGTTGGGTATTGTAAATTGTTGTGATAATGTTCTCGAATTTAGTGCCCAGACTCATGTTATAGATTTTTTGTATTAAAAAGTGCCAATGTAAGTTATCAAATGCTTTCTCCGCATCTAAAAACATGAGTGCAAATTGTTTCTCTGGATGAGCTTCATAATATTCTAAGACGTCAATAACGGTTCTTAAATTGTTTTTAATTTGGCGGAATGGAAGGAAACCATTTTGGTCTTCATGAATGTATAAATTTAAAACTTGTTTTACTCTATTCGCTATAATTGAGGCAAATAATTTATAATCGGCGTTTAAAAGTGAGATTGGTCTATAATTGTTGATATATCTGGCATCTACATCCTCCTTCAGAATTAACACAATCAATGCCCCCCTCCATGAGTCTGGCATTTTGGCTGCCAAAAGTACTTCGTTAAACACTTCCAGCATCAGTGGCCCTACTAAATCTATTGTGGCTTTATACAATTCTACTGGAATCCCATCTGGACCAGGGGATTTATTATTACTTTGATTTTCCATTGCGGATTTTAACTCAGACCATGTAATATCCTTATTTAGTAATTATTTGTCTCCTTCCCCTATTGTTTTATCATTCGTATTCTCCAGGTAAGTTCTTATTTTGTCTTCATTGATTTCTTCTTTTTTATATAATCTTTGAAAATAGTTTAATATAATATCTTTTTTCTTCTCAATCTCATGTTGTGGTATGCCTTTCTCGTCTATTAGTTGGTGTATCAGTCTCTTTTCTTTTTTAAGTTTATAAGATAGCCATCTTCCTGGTTTATTGGCGTGTTCAAAATAATTTTGTTTGGACCTTCTCAAGCTAACTTCTATTTTATCTTGTTCAATTAAATTCAGCTTATGTTTGGCTAATATTAACTGGTTTTGTAGTCCTTGTATCTTAGGGGTTTTTTGTAATTGTATTTCTAAGTCTTGGATTTGTTGTTGTAATATGTTTTGTCGGGCATAAATTCTCTTGTTTCTCATAGCATTATAGGAAATTGTTGTGCCTCTTATAATTGCTTTCATAGTATCCCAAATGTTCTGTTTTGAAGTTGTTTCATTATTATTATCTTTTAGGAAATAGTTTAGCTCCTCTTTCAACTTATTGATATACTCTTCTTCGTTTACTATTTGGGTATTTAGTGTCCATCTTTTTTTTATTCGTCTCCTATCTCTCCAAATTAGCTGTATTGGGTTATGGTCAGCCCATTCATTCGGTAGGA
Organism: Pseudonaja textilis; assembly: GCF_049901715.1. Classification (NCBI taxonomy): domain Eukaryota; kingdom Metazoa; phylum Chordata; class Lepidosauria; order Squamata; family Elapidae; genus Pseudonaja; species Pseudonaja textilis. Next base: position 11,691,566 of record NC_141991.1, read on the forward strand.
TTTTAATTTCTTTTATTTCATTAGCCAAATCCAAATCCATCCAAGCCATATCTATTCTAGTCCAAGTCTTATGTGGATTAGAATAGTGTGTAAATTGTTTTCCTTCAAGATTCCGTTCCCTCCATAAATCTTTTAAATTTAACTCTTTCAACATTTCCTTACATGCCGCAGAAAATTCCCTTTTCCCCTTCTTGTTTTTTCCCATATTACTATGGTCTTTTTGGTAGTCTGCAATGGAGTTAAAATTGCCAATCAAGCAAATGTTTCTTTTTTCAAAGCCTACTATTTTTTGGTGAAGGTGTTTAAAAAATTTCCCCTGGTCTTCATTTGGGGCATAGATTGCTACAAGTAAAAATGTGATGTGGTTTATCCAAACTTGTATAACCAGAGTTCTTCCTTCGGGATCCGACCAGGTTAATTCTGCCTTTACATCTTGTTTTACGTAAATTGCAATTCCTTTTTTCTTGTGTTTGTCAGCCGGTGCCATAAAAAGTTTCCCTAATTTTGGACAAATTAGATGTCTTTCGTCATTTTTCGAAATATGTGTTTCTTGAAGACATATTATATCTGCGTTATGTTGAATAAGTTTTGAAAATATCCTTTTTCTTTTTGATAATGAATTTAATCCGTTTATATTGATGGAGAGCAACTTCTTCCCCTCCACCATTTATCTACGTCTGCTTAGATTTTTGCCTAGTAATGATTCAGTTCTCTTGTTGTTGTTGTGGGATTTGCTCTTCTCTCCCAGGTTGTGGTTTATCACTTCCTGAAATTGGAGAAAGTCATTCCTTTTGGGTTCTGTGATGATATCGGTCCTCCTGTGGTCTCCTTTTAAGTTCTTCTTTAGTGGATTGACCATTCGTATCTGTGAGCTGTTGATAAAAATCTTGGGCCTGTTCTATCGATTCTATTTTGATTTTCCTCTCTTTCCACATAATTAACATCCCTTCTGGGATTAACCATTTAAATTGGATTCCTTTTTTATTTAAATCATTAGCTAAAAATTTATAATCTTGTCTAATCATCCTCACTTTCTTTGGAATTTGTTTTAAAATCATAATTTCTCTGCCTTTATATGATATTGTTTCCTCCCTAGACATTTTCAAAATTAAATCCCTCAGACATCTCCTAGAGAAGCGGATATGAATTTCTCTTGGACAGTTGTTGCATCTGGCGTAGCTTGTGCTAACCCTATATACCTCATCAAACTCTTTAATTAGATCATCTTTTTCCTTTCCTAACCATTCAGCCAATATTTCTGCCATCAAATGTTCCAATTCTTCATTTTTTGCTTCAGCCACATTCTGGAACCTTAAATACGCCATTGCTTTGTCCATCTCGAGGTGGACCAGAGAGTCTTCCGTTTCTCTAAGTACATTTTTAAATTCCTCATCCATCCTTTCAAAGTTAGTCTCCATGCGTGTTGTTCTACTCTCTATATCTTTTATTTTCACTTCATTTCTCTCCATGGCCTGCTTTAGAGACCCTATCTTACCCTCCACCTTCGATATATCCGCTTTCATTTCAGCCTTCAGTTTCCCCATCTCATCTTTCAATTCGCTTATATCTGCTCTAGTTTCATTGTGATTTTTAATCATCATTTCTTGCATTTTAGATATAGCTTCCTGCAAGGATAATAGGGAAGTTTGTATATTAATGTTGGGGACATTAGGCTGCTTTTCCCCTGTTAAAGACTCCTCGATAGTTTTTTGAGTTGTTGGTGGTGTGGATGTCAATGTAGTCGATAGGGTCGGGATAGCCTTCCTTCCTGTTTTTAAGGCCATAGTTGTTGTGGATGTCATCTCTCTAAGTATTTGTTTTTGTTGATGCACAATTTTAGATATATTATCCCAAATCACCATTCAGTATTTGGATCCTGTATTTGAAAGTCTATTCACGTATTTCAATTTAATATCTCACTCCACAGTCTTTTCCCCTATATCATAAATAGATATCTGCAACAGTATTCTAGTCTATGTAATAAGAAAATTGGTCAGCAATAGTACATCAATTAACACTTTAAGGCATTAATCTTAAATGTCTTAAGTAGTCTAAATAATTTATAAATTGATTATATCAACAAAGTTTATCCCTCTTTGCTATTAATACTTACAACAGTAATCTCTTAACTCTATAATAATAGTATATCCTCCTCTTCCCCGCCCCCAAGTAAGTAGAATTATATAAGGTATTTAGGAGATACAATAGGGAGGCAGGGGGCAAAACAATAAGAGAAAAGGTAGGAGAGAGATTACCACAGCTTCAGAAAATCAACAAACAAACAGCAAGGAAGTCATCTTAAAGAGAAAATAGTGCCAACTTAGTAAACTTAAGTAGTACCACGTAATAAAGAAAGCAAGTTGGGTGAGCTAAAAGTCCATCTTCCAGCTAGAGGATTCTTTTCAGCCTTCCAATCAGCAAATGGTGTAATGTGCTGACTAATCTGCAGTCCCAAAACCATCTTTCCCAGCCTTCTGTTCGCCTCTGCCTTCTTCCTCTTGCTGCTTCTTCTTTCTTTGCTTTCCAACTTTTAAATCAACATGCAATCTTCCAAAGTCCAATATAATGCTCAATTTGTCTTCTCCACAATATTAAATAGATGTAATAGTCATGTTGTGCTCAGATCTGAGGATTCATAAGACTCAATCAATGTCAATATTCTTTCACCTCCGTCACCTCCCTCTTCTCAAATAAAGTCAAAAAGAAAGGTCCAAAAGTCAGATAAAGCCCCTCACCAATTCCGGACCTCTGATCTCCGGGTTTTAGCAATCTCCCTCTTTTCCCAGAGCTTCCCCTTCACAGGGTAAAACTGTGTTTTCCTTTTGTGCTTAGGCTTTTCTGCTCTCCATTATAATCCTTCCATTTTCCCAACTGCTTTTCTGGCCACTCTCCACCTGACTTCCGAGAGGTGCTAATCACAACCAGGAGAGAAGAATTTATGCTATCATTCTTCTGTCATTCTGCTCCCTTCAGTCTTCAAATAATCCAAGTTATAAACCGTTTTTCTGTTCCTGTTACTCGACCTCGCAGGCTGTCACTGCTTTGCTTATTCACTCAAGTGGCAGACCGGATTGGAAGCCACCATAGAATGACAGCTTACTCTTTTGCGCTGGGCTCAGGAGCTTCCCTCTTCACTGTCGGGGGGTTGCCTTCCCCCCTCTGCAGCTCGAGGTTCTCCACGTCGACATGAACCTCTCCAGGGATCGCTCCTGACGCCAGAAAAGGTGTTCGAAGCCTGCAACAGACTTCTTCACCTCCGTTCTCCCTGTCCTGCCACCCGCTATCACAATATGTTCAATATGTGCATTTCCTTCTCCTTTAACCCTGTTGTCAATTGTAAAAAAAATTTAGTGATACTATTTATTTTTCAAAAGTTTTAATGTTTCATCTTGTTTTTATTGATTGTAAGCTGCCTTTAGGGAAACCGGGAAGCCTATAAATTAAATAAATAAATATTAAATGGTCAAAAACTGTTAATTGAGACTACTAAATGCCATTTTTGAAGAATAACAGATTGGTAAAAGTCATTTTTTCTATATTATTTTAACATCAAATGTTCTTTGGTATTCAGATCTGACCTGAAAATAACAATGTCACATTTAGGGATGAAAATGCAGGCCAGCAATCCAGCACTGGATGCTAAAATGGAGAAGACCTGCACAGTTACCATGTACCTCCCTTTGGTGCTCAGGTAGAAGGCACAAAGGATACCCAGACAAAGCAGAAGATCAGCATGCTGAAGGTGATCAGCTTGGCTTCGTTGAAGGCCCCAGGGAGATTCCTGGCCAGGAAAGCACTGTGAAGCAGACAGCAGACAGAAAGTCTATATATCAAAGGGCAATATAAAACATGGTGACAGAACCTTCATTGCATTGTAGGATGACCTCTCTAGGTTGGGAGTGTATGTCAAAGTCAGGGAATGGGGGGGGAGTTCCCAACCCGATGCTGCAGTTGACAACTTGGAGACCAGAACAAGAAAGCACAAGTGAGTTGGCCGAATTCTTCCCCAACCTTCTCTGCATTTTTTCCCTGGTTTTTTGGCCAAGAAAGCTAATACCACTGTGATAGTTTTGGCCAAGATTGAAGAAATGGCAATTGAGAAGACAATGCTGAAGTGTTGGAGCATTGTTGGAAGAGCCAAGTGAGTCTCCTTGGTCAGCCAATGAGCAGAATGGAACAGGTCAAGATGGAAAGCAGGAGAGTGACCAGGAGAATGTAGGAGTGGTCCTGATTATTGGTTTTGTCAATTGGTGTTTCTAGAACTGATGGCAAATGAAATTTCACTTCAGTTACAAGAATTATAAAATGAGTCCCTAATTAGGATTAATATATGAGGATCTCATTGAAAAGAAAATCCCATACAGCCCTACTCTTTGTCGTAAAGACAAAGTGATTAAATTAGTGGATCAGCTGTGGACATGGTATTCTGGGATTTCAGTAAGGTATCTGACAAAATAGACCAAAACCTGCTTCTTGGTAAACTAGAAAAATGTGGGATAGACAGCATCACCAAAAGGTGGATTGGACAGCTATTTGCTTGAAATGGTATAGGGTCTCCTGCTTGAGCAAGGGGTTGGACTAGAAAACTTATAAAGTTTCTTCCAAATCTGTTAAACTGTTATTCTAACATTAGACTGGGTTCAAGGATACTGATTGCTTCCATGGCATTAGAGCACAGACAGCACTAGAGTTAATTGTAACCAACCGAGAGTGGCACCAAACTCCACAGCTCTGGATGACCTTCCCTAGCAATCTCTGGAAGCAAGAGATTCCATTGAAGGACAGCATAAGGCACTTTCCTGGCTGTTCAAGTATCTTGCTCCAAGCATGACTTTATGCACATACCCTAACAGGAAAGACTATGACCACTAAGGACAGTGCGCCAATGGGTGTATCTGTGGTTTTTCACCAAAGTCCTGTTTTCTGCCTACTCTTCATTAGATGGAAGAAGTTCAGGGTCCCAAGAGGACAAGTTTCTTCTCACTGTAATTGTCACCTTACATGCTTTGAGACCTCTTCTTCTACTTTTCCAGTGTCTGCTTTCGATGTAAACATGAGACTGAAGCAACATGGAAGTGACTTTGCATTATAAAAGGATTAATACTACAGTTTATTCCCTTTGTGGCTCAAATTATAGTACAGGCGGGAGCTGTGCTCTTGAATGTACATTTTATCTCTTCCAGATGAATCTTGTCTGTTTGAATCAGGAAAGCCAGAGGATATTCTATCCTATGAGAGTGCTTTGAATTCTGCTAATTCTTCTTTAAAAATAGGAAGGAGATTGATTCAGCCCCAGGAATTATGGATCTCCTGCTTCTGCTTTTGCTTCTACTGATGTCCCAGCCAGTCTCCGGGAAGTTGAGAATGAAGTGCCCACTGAGTTTGGACAACCAGGATGGAGAAAAACCATGGAGCTATTATAGGCCAGGCGATCTTCTCATTGGTGTAGTCATCTCTCCATCAACAATAGCACATGAAACATTACCTTTCAACAGGGCTCCTTCTAGGCAGATTCAGTTGTAAGTCATTCATTGTGAGGGAGTTTCATTCCCTCCATTTGCAGCTCTAATACTCTTCTTTCTCTTTCATCTTATTTTACTCATTTTTATATTGCAGGACCTGACTAATTTCTTGAACCCTTTTGATTTCCACAGTCTCTATCTCTTTTGTCTTATTTTCTGGGAGAGGTTCAAATCAAAACATGAGGCAAATAAAAACTAAAATAAGCCCACATTATTTATGTTTCCCTGTTCAATCCTCAATTCATGACTTGAGTAGTGAGTTTTATTGAAAGTAATCATTGTTGTAGATTCCCCTGCTTTTCATATTTTCATAACCTCTCATTGATATTCATTGATTTTTATAAGAATAGAGGATGCCTCTTTTCAGAACAGCTTTCCTGGGTCACTTATGAAAAATCCTGTATCTTTTAGGATTGTTCTACTTTAATGACTGAATTATTCTTCAAACTGTTTACTGCACTGATGAAAATTAGTACTTCTACAAATAATGGTGTATTTCTGATTTTAACCCTTTTGGAAAACTATATCCATTCTATCTTCTCCACACTCACAACATTAAAGGATGGTGAGTGATTACCATTTGCCTCTGGTTTTGGATCAATAATAGCTTAAGATTTAGTTAGCTTGTGGAGAAAAAAAATGGATTAAATAGAGAAAAAGTATTTTATTGTTGCTGCTGCTGCTGTTAATACTAATATGAGCATGGTTTTACACTAGTTTATCTTACCTAAAGAACTACATACTACGTGTGATTTTCAATATTGAAGTTTTTAATAAAAATTATCAGCCCACACACAATCTCACACTTGGCTGCAACATCCATGACAACTATGATAACACCCTCGGTACTTCAGATGCCTTGCTGGACATGTTGTCTACCGGAGAAGCCAATGTTCCCAACTACAGCTGTGGAAGGAAGGACAACCTTTTGGTACTTGTTGATGGAGCTCACAGAGACATCTCCATCCAGATGTCAACTTTAGCAAGTGCCTACAAATTTCCACAGGTTTGTTTTTGTGTTCCCCTATCTAGCAAAGTGAATGGAGTGTAGTGTTTGATGATAGATTAAACCATATCTTCATTATAGAGTTCAAAAGCTGCTTTTCACTATATCCATTGTAGGTTTCATGGCTGGGGATTGATGTAACAATATCCCAACAGGTGGGACCCTCTATTTGCAAGTTCTTCCATGCCTATTTGAATTTATATCCATATCCATATCAATCTCTATCTACCTATCTACCTTTCTATCTATCTCTATATCATATCAATATATTTATGTATCTCTATATCATATCTATATCTATCTATCTATCTATCTGTCTGTCTGTCTCTATCTATCTATCTATCTATCTATCTATCTATCTATCTATCTATCTATCTATCTATCTATCTATCTATCTAGGCTTAAATACATGCCAGCTTCCCATTGAAGAGAGTTGAGAATGGTATATGAAAAGTGCATTCCTTGTAGAAGAACCAGCAGTCTTTAGGCAGATGCGATCCACTATTGACAATTGTATTGACTTGAATTCTCCCATAACTGGCCTCCAGAAGTTGTAAATGCTCCAATACCGGTATTTTTATTTTTAATTTAAAGAAAATAGTGGATAAACATTTGTATGAAATGATATAGGGTTTCCTGCCTCAGCAGGGGGTTGGACTGGAAGACCTTTAAGGTCCCTTCCAACTCTTATCTTCTCTTGTCTCCTCCTCCTTTCCCTTCCCTTCCCTTCCCTTCCCTTCCCTTCCCTTCCATTCCTTTCCATTCCATTCCATTCCATTCCATTCCATTCCATTCCATTCTATTCTATTCTATTCTATTCTATTTTGAATAGAATTGAGAGTGGTAGATGAAAAGTTCCTTGTAGAATCACCAACAGATTTTAAGCAGATTTGATCCACTATTGGTGGTTGCATTGCCTTGAAACATCTCGGAATTAAAATATCACTCAGAGGAAATGATGGTTTGCTTCTTTCATGGTATTTGACAAAGTAAACATACAGATATCATGGAAGAAACTGATTGCCCTCAAAATGGAACTCGAATTGCTGATCCTGCTCAAAGCCATTTCTACAAGCACTGTGAGAAAAAATAATCCGTGGAACAGTTTGTGTTATGAAGCTGTGCATGCTCCATTGCTGGAGTCTTTTAAAAATAGCTTTATATTCATTTTGTCTGGAATGGTATATGATCTGCTCTGTGAGCAGAGAGTTGGACTAGAAGACCTCAAAAATCCCTTCTATCTCAATTATTCCATGTTCTTCATTCATTTGTTTGAGAGTGTTTTTAGGGGAACATTGAGTTCCCCAATGTTTTCAGCTTCAAGATTAGGAGGGCAGAGGAGATGGTTCATAGATATATAGGATATAGCATGTGAGCATGTGCTTTCCCTTTACTCACACATGTGGGGATGAGTGTGTGCACATATGCACTTGCCGGGCATTTTCATGACCCAATTGCAAACCCCTCATGGCCCAGTAGTGGGTTGTGGCCCATAGGTTGGGGGCCCCTCTTTTAGGACGAATGGAGCCATGAGAGGTAAGACTCATTCTTACCAAACGGTAAGAAAATGCTGCCCGTGTACATTTGAGTTTCATGTATTGTTAAGAAAACTTGGCTCTTATTCTCATAAGAATTATCTGATTACTGATAAGTCAATGTCAAAATTTCTGGTCTTTGGGAAATCACATATTGCCATATAGGGCTATTCGATGATGAATAGAATAGAATAGAATTGAGGAAGTGGAAGAGGAAGAGGAAGAGGAAGAGGAAGAGAATAGAACAGAACAGAACAGAAGTGAACAGAACAGAACTGAACTGAATAGAATTCTTTTATTTGCCAAGTCTGATTGGACTCACAAGGAATTGTCTTGTTGCAAATGCTTTCAGTGTACCTAAAAGAAAAGATACATTTGTCAAGAGCCAAGAATCATCAGGGTTAACACTTAATGATAGTCAAAGGGTACAATAAGCAATCAAATCATACTAGGAAACAATCATTTTTAAAAAAATATAGTTTATTTATTTTTACAATTAAAACCAGTCACAATACATACACAAATAAGCAAAAGAAAGAGGGGAAAAAAAGAAAAGAGGAGAGAAAGAGAATTTGGGAAAGGAAAGAAAAAGAAAGGGAAAAGAAAGAGAGAAGGAGGTTACAAGGTTAAATGTATTCTTATTTTAACCGTTTGCAAGATCTTCTTTTGTTTTCATAACTTGTGTCATATAACCACACCTGTTTTTTACTTATATCGCTACCTCGTTATTATGGGTTGATACTTTTCTTTTATGCCTTATGATATATCATTTATCTTTGGTCAATCCAATTATACCAACAATTCCAGCTACCATAGTATAGTGAAGTGTCTTTGTTATTTAGCGCCAAAGTCAATTTATCCATTTCTGCGCATTTTGAGATTTTTTCAATAATCATTTCTTCCGATGGAGTTTGATGTTGTTTCCAGTATTGAGCAAAGGCTAATCTGGCCACTGTTAAAATGTGTATTGTTATGTATTTAGCTTTTTTGGAAATTTGCTTATCAAAAATCCCTAGTAGGAAGGACTCTGGTTTGTATTCGATCTGCTCTTTTGTGATTTCTTCCAACCAAGTTTTGATTTTCTTCCAATACTTTTGGGTTTCTGCACAAGACCACTATATGTGGAAAAAGGTTCCTTCTTTTTTCCTACACTTCCAGCAATGCAGACTCATGTTGGGGTGCATATTGGATTAATTAATTTAGTTAAGTTATTATTAATAGAGATTGTTATAATTTGAATGGGAATATAGGGGAGACTGTAAGAATATTAAGCATTAGTTATTTAACAATCTTAGAGCTCTCTAGACCAATATTATATTTCATTGTGTGGGTGTATCTGTGAATGTAATATATTGTGTAGTTAAGGTTACTTTATATTGAAGTTAAACTAGAGAAATATATATACACTTTACTAATTAGTTAAGAATATAGCTATTTAATAGATTGCTAGATTTTGGTCAATTTTAGTCACAGAACTAAGAATACTGAATGCCAATTTGGAATAATATATTTAGCATTGTACAACAACAAAAACAAATTTTAAAGGAAATGACTACTACAACTACCATTGCTCTGAAATCTGGTAGGAAGGTTAATCCCACAATAATGACCACTTTGGCAACAACTTCACCTATGGCACAAAAAACAATAGAGGAAACACTACCAACAGAGAAGTCAACTAGCATCTCGAATGCAAATATTCAAGCAATGTTCCTAACCTTACAGGACTCACTGACAAGATTGCAAGAAACAATAATTAAAAACCACAGTGAAACAAGGGCAGATATTAATGAATTGAAGGAAGAAATGGGGAAACTAAAGATAGAAATGAAAGCGGACATTTCCAAAGTAGAGGATAAAGTGGGGGTGTTGCAGCAGGCCTTGGAGAAAAACAAAGTTATAATAAAAGAAGTAGAGAAAAGAACCGAACGAACAGAAAGGGAATTAGAAAGGGTGGATGAAGATCTCAAAAGCATGAGCAAAGAAATGGAGGACTCCCTTGTCCTCCTAGAAATGGACAGGGCAGCAACTTACCTAAGATTTCAAAATGTGGCAGAATCAAAAGAAGAAGACCTGGAATACTTGATGGCAGAAATACTGGCTGGTTTATTCAAGATGGATAAAGATGAAATTCCAAAAGAGTTTGGTGAAGTCTACCGGGTCAATTCAAACTATCCAAGACACCACAAATGTTCCAGGGAAGTACACATACTATTCACTAGAAGATGTGTTCGAGACATGATATATAGAACCTCAAGAGATAAAACAATAACCTACAAAGAGAAAGAAATTGTGATTCTTAAACAGATACCGAGGAGAATAAGGGAACAAAGGCGTGACTATAAATTTCTGGCAGCATATTTAAATCAAAAAAGAATTACATTTAAATGGCTTATTCCAGAAGGAATGTTAGTGTCGTGGAAAGAGAGGAAAATCAAAATAGACACTATGGAAAAAGCCCAGGATTTTTACAAACAGATGGTGGGCCCACAGGAGCAAAGTAGTAGGGAGAAATTGGACAAAAATTTTCAAGAAGAATAGGGTGGACATAAAAATAGAACTGGAACAGTAGGAAACCAAGAGAATACCTATCCACAACACAAGACAGAAGGAACCACATCAACACAAGCGCAAGAAGAGAGAGGAATTGTTACACGACAAAGAGTGAAACAAAACTAAATAGATGGGAGAAGAAGAAAAAATTACTATCAATAAATATAAATGGTTTAAATTCGACAATTAAGAGAAAAAGGATATTATCTAAATTAATTAAACAAAATGCAGATATAACGTGCCTGCAAGAAACCCATATAAAGAAGAAGGATGAAAAATATTTAGAATGCCTGAAATTAGGAAAGTTATTTACCACACCAGCGGATGAGGAGAAAAAAAAGGAAATTGCAGTATATGTGAAAGAGGATTTGAAATCTGAGCTAATATGGTCGGACTTAGAAGGAAGGACTCTGGGTTTGAAAATCTGGATTAATGATATTCCAATTCTTTTAGTTGTAATATATGCCCCAAATGGAGACCAAAAAGAGTTTTTCAAACACCTATATAGAAAATTGGTTGCATTTCAAAAAAGAAACATTTGCATAGTAGGGGACTTCAACTCCATTGCTGATTTCCAAAAAGATCACAATAATGCCGGGAAGAATAAAAAGGGGAAGAGAGAGCTCCCCAAGATCTGTAGGGAGATGATGAAAGAGCTAAATATGACAGATATATGGAGAAGATTACATTCTGAAAAAAGACAATTTACATTTTATTCAAATCCCCACCAAACATGGACACGGATCGATATGGCATGGATGAGTGGGGAAATAGCAAATGAGACAAAAGAAGTGGAAATTTTGCCTAACGAATGGGCAAACCATAATCCAATACAGGTAATATGGAAGGGTAGGGCAAAACCAAAGAAAAGATGGACCTTAAACACTCAATTAATAAGAGAGAAAGAATACATTAATAAATTAAAGGAGGAATTGAACTTTTTTATAAAAAAATGACAATGGAGAAACCATGAAACAAAATGTTTGGGATGCGATGAAGGCGATTATGAGAGGCATAACAATCTCTTATAACGCCAAGAGAAAAAAGGAAAAATATTCCCAACAAAACAAATTACAACAAAGAATTAAGGAGCTAGAAACCCTTCTACAAAATAACCCAAAAGAACCCAAACTGCAAAATCAGATAAGTATAGCCAAACACTAACTGAATTTAATTGATTAAGAGAAAATGACTATGAATTTGAACTTAACCAGACAAACCTATTTTGAACACGCCAACAAGCCAGGAAGATGGCTATCTTATAAATTAAAAAAAAAGAAAAAGAAGAGATTGATATACCAGTTAATAGACAGCAAGGGAGGAAACAATCAATTTAAATCATAAGGATACAAGCAACAAAGTTACAGTCATACAGTCACACATGGGAAGAGATAGGTGATAAGGAGTGATGAGAAGACTAACAGTAATAGTACTGTAGATTTTGTAAATAGTTGGACAGTGTTGAGGGAATTATTTGTTTAGTAGAGTGATGGCTTTCAGGAAAAAACTATTATTGTGTCTGGTTATTCTGGAGTGCAGTGCTCTATAGAGTCATTTTGAGGGAAGGAGTTAAAACAGTTTATGTCCAGGATGTGTGGGGTCTGTAAATATTTTCAAAGCCCTCCCTTTGACTTGTGCAGTATACAGGTCCTCCATGGAAGGAAGGTTGGTAGTAATTGTTTTTTCTGCAGTCCTAATTCTCCTCTCAAGTCTGATGAACTGATAGAGCAAGTTCACACCTTTCCTTACCTGAGTGTATTTCTCTCGGTGACTAGATCTTTTTTCCTTCAACATTAAAAGAGGCCATTTAGACCAAAGATACAAGTGAACACACTGTTATAAGAATTTTTAAACAATCATATCTATGCAGCCTCCGTAGCCTGAAATATTAAGGTACAAAAGCCCAATATTACCACCATGTACTTATAATGAGTTGAATATTTGGATTTAAATTATCGTGCTGAGGTAATTCCCCATTACAGGAATGAGTGCATACAGAGAGTAGTGTTTGAATAATACACACAGATACACTGTACAGTAAATGTTGGCTTTTACTTCCAATAAAGGTATTAGGCAAAGTTCAAAATAATCAGTCCAAAATCATTCACAGGTAAGATTAGTCAGTTTGTTGTCCAGGGATAACCCAATAACAAAGTCCAGTGTCAAAAACAATTCAGTATCAGACTTCCATCAAATCCAGAAATATCAGTCAATTAGAAGGAACGGCAATATTCTCCAACAGAAGGAAACGGAGACTAACTCACACTCTCTTCTGAGACTAAGACTAAAACCACCCAGGTTTCTGGCTCCATCTTATGGTCGTTTGAGAAACCACACCCAATTACACTTTTAGGATCCTATTAAAGAAACTGAATTAAAATGTCTATCCTGGTTTATATATTTTCCTCCCAAATAGCTGTTAGGTTACTTACATTCCTAACATATACCACTTCTAGAACAAATCCAATCACATCATCTGAAAAGAATCTTAAGGATGATTAAAATGTTTATTTTTAATTTCTTTTATTTGGTTTGTCAATTGCTTATAAGATAATAGTATAAGTAAAAACATAGTTATGAATACATAGATACATAGAAGAAAAATAAAAGAAACAATAGGAAAGGGACGGTAGGCACGTTAGTGCGCTTATGCATGCACCCTACAGACCTCTTAGGAAAGGGGTGAGGTCAATAGTAGAAAGTCTAAGGTTAAAGTTTTTGTGGTTTGGGGAAGAAACCCCAGAGTCAAGTAGAGTATTCCAGACATTGACCACTCTGTTGCTGAAGCCATATTTCCTGCAATGAAGTTTGATGAGATTAAAATTGACTTTCTGTCTATTGTTTGCTCTAGTATTGTTATGATTGAAGCTGAAGTATTCATTGACAGGTAGGAAATTGCAATGTATGATTTTATATACTATACTTCGATTGTTCCGAAGGCGGCATAGTTCTAGATTTCTAGATCTAGAATTTCAAGTCTGGTGGCATAAAGTATTCTGCAATGAGTAGAGTAGAGTCTTCCAACTGCTGCCCTGAGAGCTGAATTGGGATTTATTTACAATTTATAAAATTAGGACATGTATTTTTTTTATATAAAATTAATGATATGGAAACTGTAAGAATCTCAAATGCTTAGAACAAACACATTTCAACTAAAACAGTCTTGAATGAACAATTGACATATGTACTGCAATCTCTCTGTCTTTTTACAAATACAGGAAAACAAAAACAAAAAAATGATATAGCCTAATGACTAATCAAGAAGAACCTGTTCTAATATGTGCATGAGAATAAAGTTGGATTCATTGAAAGCTAAAAATTGGGACTTGGTAGGACCCCAAATGTAATACAGCACTCTTTGTTGATTTTTTCAGATCAGTGTGAAAACTGCTTCAGAGGCTCTGAGTGATAAAAGTCGATTCCCTTTTTTCCATCCAATGCTCCCCAAAGATGGGTTTCAGTACCCAGCAATTGTCCAACTGCTCCTCCATTTTGGATGGACTTTGATTGGTCTCTTTGCTCCAGACACAGAGAAGGGAGAAAATTTCATGAGAACTTTTATGCCTATGCTTGTGAGGAATGCAATTTGTGTTGTTATATCACAACAATTCTCAGTGACTGGAAATACAGCAGCCCTCAGGAATGCCCTCTCTATGTGGAAACAAGTCAATGTCTTTGTTCATTTCACAGAATTTGAGTCCATTTTTGACAGAATTCTTCTCTTCCATTTAACACTTAGGGATTTACCAGAACCTATTCAAGGGAAAGTCTGGATCTTTACAGTGGTTGGAGTATTTTCAATGAAAAAAAAAAGGCATTACAAGTACGTCCATAGTATTTGGAGCTTTCCTTCTAAGTGGAAAAAAGGTTGGCAAAAAGATGATGCCTATAAAGGTGTTTTCTTTGTGGAACCTGAATTTCAAGAGGAGTATTTTCATTGTGCTATTTCAAAACACGTCTTTTCTGTCAAAGGCCGGAAAAGATGCACCCAGAAAGCACCACTGGAGACCCAAGAGAAAAAGAATAGCAAGCAGATCCAAAATGATCGCATTATGTTCAGTGTCATTAAGATTCTGGCCCACACATTAAATTCTGCATCCAATTCCAAGAGGGGAAGAAAGAAGGGAGAAGAAAGTTTGGGGGCTCAGAGGCTGCATCCATGGCAGGTATGGGGTCCCAACAAGCAAGGGTGGGATCCAACAGGGATAACTACCAGTTTGGTTTTTATGAGATTCAGTGATTTACGATGTCATTATAACCCAGGAGATTACAGCACAAGACCCAGGAGGTCAAAACAATAAAACTCAGAAGATCATCACACAGCCCATTACCCAGGTCATTAAAACACAGGAGGCTGATAGACACACAGCCATACATGTTCTTATTAAAAGCCAGCCAATCGGCAAACATCAACTCCATCAACCAATCAGGAAATGAAAAGAACAGCCAACATCCCCACCAGTATATAAAGGGAGATGTCATGTTCTGCACAAGCAGAAGCCGAAATCACCAGCCTGAAGATGGCGAGTGGGACCTCATCGAAAAGTTGCCAAAATGCTCTCAATCTTACATTGGAAAAGACCCGAACATGCAAAGACCTGCATACCTGTACCCATGAAAATCTAAGAATATATATATATACATATATATACATGTTTTCTGAGGTTCTCGCGGGTATTTGTATGTGGATCTTTGGTTGTTCGGGTTTTCTCCCGCGTAAGATTCGAAGTATCTAGGCAACGTTTCGATGAAGTCTCATTCATCATCTTCAGGCTTCTGTCTCCGGCTCTGTGCTTCTCAGAGTAATGGAGATTGCAGCTGCTTCCTCCTTTTAACTGCCAGTGGGGGTGGGACTTGATTGGGTGGGGGCTTGGCTGTGTTCTGATTGGGTGGGGTTGTGTTCTCATTGGTAGGGGGTTTGGCTGTGTTCTGATTGGTTGGGGGGTTGGTCGTGTTCTGATTGGTTGGAGGCGTGTTCTGTTCAGGTGGGGGCTTGGTTGTGCTCAGGTTAGTCTTAGTTGCTGGGGGATTTGAGCTGGAGAGTTGTGATCTGGCTGTTTGGCTTCTAGTTCGTGGTCCTGCTGCATCTTCATAGTGGGTGTCGGTTTGCTTCATGTATGGCTCAGAGGGGTTTGAAGTGGGTAGTGATGCAGCTGCAGTGCAGCTTCTGGTCCATGGTCGTTTCTCATTTTCTGAATGGGTGGGAGTCTGTTTTCTACATGGAAGTGTGGTGGTGGCATCTTGTGTGGCTCTTATGGGTGTGGGTCCGGTGTCCTTCTTCATGTTAGGTATTCGTCTGTTCATGAGGGCAGGTTTCCAAATGGCTGGAAGGCGGGAGGTGTCATCTCGTTTGTTCATGCTGTGTGGGCGTTTTTCTATCTCTATGGCTTCTCTGATTATTCTGCTGTTGAAGTGTTCGGTTTTGGCGATAATTCTGGTATTTTTAAAATCAATTTCATGTCCTGTGGCTTTGAGGTGTTGGACCAGGGAGGAGGTCGTTTCTTCTTTTTTGATTGAGTTCTTATGTTCTTCAGTGCGTGCACTTATTCTTCTGTTAGTTTGTCCAATGTATGTGGTAGGGCAGGCAGTGCAGGGGATTTCGTATACTCCTTGGTTTTCTAATTCGATTTTGTCTTTGGGGTTTCTTAGGATGGTGGATATTTTTCTGTTTGTGCAGAATGCTGTTTTGATGTTGTGTTTTTGGAGGATCTTGCTAATTTTGTCTGTAGTGCCTTTTATATATGGGAGGAGGGCTTTGCCGTTTTCTTGTTCTCTGTCTTGGATTTTGGTTGGGGTTTCTTTTTGGATTAGGTGGGTAATCTTCTTTCTTTGGAATCCATTGGCTGTAAGTACGTTGGTGAGAGTGTGTAGTTCGGTTTTTTGGTGTTGTTCATCGGCTAAGCATTTTGTTCTGGAGATGAGTGTCTTGGCTACGGAATTGATCTGTGCTGGGTGGTGGTGTGAGCGTGCATGTAGATAGCGGTTTGTATGTGTTTTCTTCTGGTAGATGGTGTGTCCTAGGGAGCCATTGGATCTTTTGTATACCAAGACATCTAGGAAGGGAAGTTGATTGTTGGCTTCTGTTTCCATGGTGAATTGTATTTTGGGGTGTAGGCTGTTGAGGTATGTGAGGAAGTTGTTCAGTTTTTCTTGTCCGTGTGGCCAGATTATGAAGGTGTCATCTACGTATCTGAGCCAGAGTTTGGGTTTGTGGTCGTATTTTTCTAGAGCTTGTGTTTCAAAATGTTCCATGTAGAGGTTTGCGATGACAGGTGAGAGGGGTGATCCCATGGGTGCTCCTTCTATTTGTTTGTATTTTTGTCCATTGTAGGTGAAGTAAGTATTGGATAGGCAGTGGTTGGTTAGATCTAGGATGTGCTTGGGGGGGTTGTATTTGTTTTGGATGGCTGTCAAGGCTTCTTTTATTGGCACTTGGGTGAAGAGGGATATGACATCGAAGCTTACTAGTAGGTCGCTAGGTTGTAAGTTTTGTTTCTTTATGATCTCGATGAACTGGAATGAGTTTCTTACGTGTGAGTTGATGGATTCTGCATAGGGTTGTAGTTGTTTGGCAAGAAATTTGGCCAGGTTTTGTAGAGGTGAGCCTATGGAGCTGACTATTGGTCTGAGTGGGGTTCCTTCTTTGTGTATTTTGGGAGACCATAAAGCTTGGGGCATCTGGATGATTTTTCTCTGGGTATGATTCCTTGCTGGATTTCTTCACTGATGGGGAGGCTTTTATTTTGGATTTGGTAGTTTTTCTAGGTAGGTGGTGGGGTCTGTCTTTAGGGGTTTGTATGTGGGGTCTTGGAGTAGGTTGGTTAGCTTGGTTTGGTAGTCAGATGTGTTCATTACCACTGTCGCGTTGCCCTTGTCTGCTGGTAGGATTATTATGCTGGTGTCTTCTTTCAGGTTAAGTAGTGCAGTTTGTTCTTCTTTGGATAAGTTGCTTTTGGGTGGTTTGCTAGTGCAGAGGATGTTGGTGATTTCGAGTCTGATTTTGTTAGCATCATCAGGGTTGGTTTTGGTCAGGCTGGTTTCAACTCCGCATATGATGGTTTCTGTGGGGATGTGTTTGGGAGCGACAGCAAAGTTGAATCCTTTTGAAAGGATCTTGGTTTCAGCTTCAGTGAGGATCTTGTCTGAGATGTTGTGCACTGTTTGTTTCATGTGTGGCTGTGGGGGGAGGAGTTGGTTTCTGGCGTTGTTGTAGTTTCTTGAGTTTGTTGGTGTGTGTGTCTGTCTTGAGGATGGTCTGTGTTTCGGCTCTCCAGACAGCGAGTTGTTTGGATTTGTCCCAAAGTAGAGGGTGAATCTTGTTGCTGAGTCTGAGGTGGAGTGTGAGGAGATCTTTGTTGATTTGGTCTAGGAGAAACCTTTTTGTGTGAAGTTCATTTCTAATTAGGGCCAGTTCTGTTCTTTTAAGGATGCGTTTGGTGGCTGCTGTGTTGGTGTGGAATTTCAATTGGAAGCTTGTGGGAATTAAATTTTGATCTCGGCAGTTGCATAGGAATGCAAGGTCACATAAAATGGAGGCTCTTTGGACTTCAAGTTTTCATAAGTCCTGGTCAGATGGTGGGTTTCCTCCCGTAGAGGTGCAATATTTGTTTTCTGAGGTTCTGCGGGTATTTATATGTGGATCTTTGGTTGTTCGGTTTTCTCCCGCGTAAGATTCAAAGTATCTGAGGCAGCGTTTCGATGAAGTCTCATTCATCATCTTCAGGCTTCTGTCTCCGGCTCTGTGCTTCTCAGAGTAATGGAGATTGCAGCTGCTTCCTCCTTTTAACTGCCAGTGGGGTGGGACTTGATTGGGTGGGGGCTTGGCTGTGTTCTGATTGGGTGGGGTTGTGTTCTCATTGGTAGGGGGTTTGGCTGTGTTCTGATTGGTTGGGGGGTTGGTTGTGTTCTGATTGGTTGGAGGCGTGTTCTGTTCAGGTGGGGGCTTGGTTGTGCTCAGGTAAGTCTTAGTTGCTGGGGGATTTGAGTTGGTGAGCTGTGATTTTGCTGTTTGGCTTCGAGTTCGTGGTCGTGCTGCATCTTCATAGTGGGTGTCGGTTTGCTTCATGTATGGCTCGGAGGGGTTTGAAGTGGGTAGTGATGCAGCTGCAGTGCAGCTTCTGGTCCATGGTCGTGTCTCATCTTCTGAGTGGGTGGGAGTCTGCATTCTGCGTGGAGGTGTGGTGGTGGTATCTTGTGTGGCCCTCATGGGTGTGGGTCTGGTGTCATTCTTCATGTTAGGTACTTGTCTGTTCATGAGGGCGGGTTTCCAAATGGCTGGTAGGTGGGAGGTGTCATCTCGTTTATTCATGCTGTGTGGGCGTTTTTCTATCTCTATTGGTCTCTGATTATTCTGCTGTTGATGTGTTCTGTTTTGGTGATAGTTCTGGTATTTTTAAAGTCAATCACACATCCTGTGGCTTTGAGGTGTTGGACCAGGGAAGAGGTCGGTTCTTCTATTTTGATTGAGTTCTTGTTTTCTTCAATGCACGCACTTATTCTTCTGTTAGTTTGTCTAATGTATGTTGTGTGACATGCTGTGCAAGGGATTTCGTATACTCCTTGGTTTTCTAATTCGATTTTGTCTTTGGGGTTTCTTAGGATGGTGGATATTTTTCTGTTTGTGCAGAATGCTGTTTTAATGGTTTTTTTTTGGAGGATCTTGCTGATTTTGTTTGTAGTGCCTTTTATATATGGGAGGAGGGCTTTCTGTTCTCTTGTTCTCTGTCTTGGATTTTGGTTGGGGTTTCTTTTTTGGATTCGGTGGGTAATCTCCTTTCTTTGGAATCCATTGGCTGTTACTACATGGGTGAGACTCTGTAGTTCGGTTTTTAGGTGTTGTTCATCGGCTAAGCATTTTGATTGTCAACTTCCCTTCCTAGTAGTCTTGGTATACAAAAAATCCAATGGCTCCCTAGGACACACCATCTACCAGAAGAAAACACATACAAACCGCTATCTATATGCACTCTCACACCACCACCCAGCACAGATCAATTCCATAGCCGAGACACTCATCTCCAGAACAAAATGCTTAGCCAAACAAATACCTGAACAAAGCTGAATGCCATATATATAGATTCTTAAGTTTTCATGGGTACTTACATGTATGTTTTGTATATTATTCAGCTTTGTTCGAGTATTTTCCCACAGCATTATAGTTCTGCTTTTAAAGTTGTAGCAACGTTTCGGCAGAATCTCATCTGCCATCATCAGGCTTCTGTATTGTGTTCATCTGCGAGTCAGAGTTTTATAGTTGTTTCAGTTTTGTATTTGGGGCTAGCCTACTGCTGTACCAGAATGGTTTTTTCTTCATCCTGATTGGTTGGGAGTCTTGGTCTGTGTTTATTGGTCCTGGAGTTTGCTGTGTTCTGCTTGATTGGTGTTTCTAATATCTTCTGTCTCCTTTGTGGCTTTTTTGTGTCTTGATTGACTAGCAATATTGTGTTCCTGTATTGAAGACTTTTAGTGCAGCTTGGCTCCGAGTAAATGGACAGCTATCATTTGTTAGGAAGCTAGGTTTCATCTGTGTGCCTGTTTGGGGTGTGTTTCAGCTGGAGGTATCAGGGGGGATCTATTTGTGCCTGGCTAGTGGTGTTTGCCTGGCTAGTGGTGTGGAGATTTTTTTGTTTGTGAGTGCAGGTTTCCAAATGATTGACAGTCTGGTGGAATCATCTCTTCTATTCATACTTTCAGGTCTTTTTTCAATCTCTATGGCTTCACTGATAATTCTATGGCTGGGGCTTTCTATACTGGCTAGGGTTTTGGTGCCATTGAAGTTGATGCCATGACCTGTGGCTTTCATGTGTTGGACTAGTGAGGAAGTGTGTTCTAGCTTTTTTACTGCATTTTTGTTTTCATCCAGGCAGGTACTAATTCTTCTATTGGTCTGTCCAAAGTATGTGGCTGGGCATGATGCACAGGGGACTTCGTATATGCCTGGGTTTTCCAGGTCAATTTTATCTTTGGGGGTTCTAAGGATGGCTGCTATTTTTCCGTCTGTTTTGAAGGAAATCTTGATGTGATGCCTGTGTAGTATCTTACTGATTTTGTCTGTAGTACCTCTTATGTAGGGCAGGACAGCTGTTCCATACATCTGTTCATCTTCTAGGTCTCCGTTATGTCTCAGTGTGTGTGTGTGTGTCTCTCTCTCTGTGTGTGTATCTATCTATCTATCTATCTATCTATCTATCTATCTATCTATCTATCTATCTCTTTGGTTATTTGGGTTTCCTACCGCGTAAAATTGGAAGCATCTAGGCGATGTTTTGATGAAGTCTCATTCATCATCTTCAGGCTTGGGTCTGTGCTTTGGCTTTGTGCTTCTTGGAGTAATGTGAGCTTGCAGCTGCTTCTTCCTTTTAACTGCTAGTGGGGGTGTGACTTGATTGGGTCGGGGCTTGGCTGTTTTCTGATTGGGTGGGGTGTGTTCTCATTGGTTGGGGGGTTGGCCATGTTCTGATTGGCTGGGGGTGTGTTCTGTTCAGGTGGGGGCTTGCTTTTTCTCAGGTTAGTCTTAGTTGCTGGGGGACTTGAGCTGGTGAGTTGTGATCCTGTTGTTTGGCTTTGCGTTTGTGGTCATGTCACATCTTCATGGTGGGCGTTTGGACAAATCCAAACAACTTGCTGTCTGGAGAACCGAAACACAGACCACCCTCAAGAGAGACAGACACACCAACAAACTCAGAATACTACAACAACGCCAGAAACAAACTCCTCCCCCCTCGCAGCCACACATGAAACAAACAGTGCACAACATCTCAGACAAGATCCTCACCGAAGCTGAAACCAATGTCCTTTTGAAAGGATGCAACTTTGCTGTCGCTCCCAAACACATCCCCACAGAAACCATCATATGCGGAGTTGAAACCAGCCTGACCAAAACCAACTCTGATGATGCTAACAGAATCAGACTCAAAATCACCCACATCCTCTGCACTAGCAAACCACCCAAAAGCGACTTATCCAAAGAAGAACAAACTGCACTATTTAACCTGAAAGAAGACGCCAGCATAATAATCCTATCAGCAGACAAGGGCAATGCGACAGTGGTTATGAACACATCTGACCACCAAACCAAGTTAACCAACCTACTCCAAGACCCCACATACAAACCCCTAAAGACAGACCCCACCACCTACCTAGAAAAAACCACCAGATCCAAAATAAAAGCCTCCCCCATCAGTGAAGAAATCCAACAAAGAATCATACCCAGAGAGAAATCATGCCTTAAGCTTTATGGTCTCCCCAAGATACACAAAGAAGGAACCCCACTTAGACCAATAGTCAGCTCCATAGATTCATCTCTACAAAACCTAGCCAAATTTCTTGCCAAACAACTACAGCACTATGCAGAATTCATCAACTCACACATAAGAAACTCATTCCAGATCATAAAGAAACAAAACTTACAACCCAGCGACCTACTAGTGAGCTTCAATGTCATATCCCTCTTCACCCAAGTGCCATAAAAGAAGCCTTGACAGCCATCCAAAACAAATACAACCCCTTCAAGCACATCCTAGATCTGACCAACCACTGCCTGTCCAATACATACTTCACCTACAATGGACAAAAATACAAACAAATAGAAGGAGCACCCATGGGATCACCCCTCTCACCTGTCATTGCAAACCTCTACATGGAACACTTTGAAACACAAGCTCTAGAAAAATATGATCACAAACCCAAACTCTGGCTCATATACGTAGATGACAACTTCATAATCTGACCACATGGGAAAGAAAAGCTGAACACCTTCCTCATACATTTCAACAGCCTACACCGCAAAATACAATTCACCATGGAAACAGAAGCTAACAATCAACTTCCCTTCCTAGATGTCTTAGTATACAAAATATCCAATTGGTCCCTAGGACACACCATCTACCAGAAGAAAACACAAACCGCTATCTACATGCACTCTCACACCACCACCCAGCACAGATCAATTCCATAGCTGAGACACTAATCTCCAGAACAAAATGCTTAGGCAACAAACAAAACCTAAAAACCAAACTACACACTCTCACTAACCTACTAACAGCCAATGGATTCCAAAGAAAGGAGATTACCCACCTAATCCAAAAAAGAAACCCCAACCAAAATCCAAGACAGAGAACAAGACAATGGCAAAGCCCTCCTCCCATATATAAAAGGCACTACAAACAAAATCAGCAAGATCCTCCAAAAACACAACATTAAAACAGCATTCTGCACAAACAGAAAAATATCCACCATCCTAAGAAACCCCGAAGACAAAATCGAGTTAGAAAACCAAGGAGTATACGAAATGCCTTGCACAGCATGTCCCACCACATACATTAGACAAATTAACAGAAGAATAAGTGCGTGCATTGAAGAAAACAAGAACTCAATCAAAATAGAAGAACCGACCTCTTCCCTGGTCCAACACCTCAAAGCCACAGGACATGAGATTGACTTTAAAAATACCAAAACTATCACCAAAACTGAACACTTCAACAACAGAATAATCAGAGAACCAATAGAGATAGTAAAACGCCCACACAGCATGAATAAATGAGATGATACCTCCCACCTACCAGCCATTTAGAAACTCACACTCATTAACAAATGAGCACCTAACATGAAGAATGACACCAGACCCACACGCACGAGGGCCACACAAGATGCTACCACCACACTTCCACATAGAAAGCAGACTCACACCCACACAAAAGATGAGACACGACCATGGACCAGAAGCCATACCACAGCTGCATCACTACCCACTTCAAACCCCTCCGACCTATACATGACCTATACATGAAGCGAACTGACGCCCACCATGAAGATGTGGCATGACCACGAACGCGAAGCCAAAGAACAGGATCACAACTCACCAGCTCAAATCCCCCAGCAACTAAGACTAACCTGAGCACAACCAAGCCCCCACCTGAACAGAACACACCCCCAGCCAATCAGAACATGGCCAACCCCCCACCAATCAGAATACAGCCAAACCCCCAACAAATGAGAACATGCCCCACCCAATCAGAACAAAGCCAAGCCCCCACCCAATCAAGTCACACCCCCACTAGCAGTTAAAAGGAAGAAGCAGATGCAAGCTCACATTACTCCAAGAAGCACAAAGCCAAAGACCCACGTCTGAAGATGATGAATAAGACTTCATCGAAACGTCGCCTACATACTTCCAATTTTATACGCAGGAGAAAACCCAAATAACCAAAGATCCACATACAAATACCCGTGAAAACCTCAGAAAAGAAATACACACACACACACACAATTGAGAACTATTACTAAACCTTTGTTCTTGAGCTTTGAAGACAATGACAACACTTGTTCTTCCAACTCACAATGTTTGCAAGTTAAACAACTGTAGAAGATTAAAGTGTAAAAAGAGGATGTGAGGTAAGAAAACAAGATTTCTTAAAATTCCTCAATGTTTCCACTCTAGTTCCATCCATATTTAAAGAAGAATGAATTGTACAATCTTTCTTTGTTGAAAGTGTATTTGGACCAAAATGGAGACATAGCAACAGATCTGCAGATCCTTAGCAGGCTGTTTCTGCCCAAGGAGGATCCCATCAACAAGGAATTGGGGAGTTTTGAAAAGCAGAGAATTATAATCAACCAAGATGCTTTGTCACAGCTAAAGTTGCTGAACAAGGTGAGCAAAATATTGATACAATCCCCGCCAAAGATTTACAGTCCATTTCAAGTGGGCTAAATCTAGTCAAAAGGGTGGGTAACCTTGACTGGGAATTGAATGTGTGGAGTAAAACATCTATAATTTTCTTAGACAGATAGGGAGTTTTCAGATCTATTGGCCAAGAGATTTTATAATGCTGAATACTGTTATAACCTGATTCAGCTATTTCCAAAATGAGATTTGGAGTGATTATTACTTAGGACAAAAATCTCTGCCATTTTATATGCAGTTTAATATCTCCATAAACCCGGTGAGAGAGAGCATCATATCAGTGGTGGTATGCTTACAGTTTGGACCGGTTTACTTGAACTTGTAGTAAAAAAAATTCCTCGGATCAGCTGAGAGGAAGAAAACAATCCTCTAAAGATCAACTGAGAGGGTGGGAGGATCACTTCTTCACCCTGGGAGGGTGGGAGGATCACTTCTTCACCCTCTCAGTTGATCGGCTTTTAGGGGTGCAGAGGTTAGGGCTGTGTGTATGCGCACGATCTCCCACTGAACCAGTAGTGTCTAAGTTAAGATCCCACTATTGCCTCATATGCTGAGGATTTTGGTGTTACTAGTTTCAGTTTCACTAATTTATTCTCTTCAAATATCAAAGGTTAAAGCAATTCTGTGGAGTGGGACCTGAGTTCAAGTTTGGTCTCAATCTGATGAAATGGAATCAAAATTGGATGGAAGTCTTGTTGATACAAGTGGGAAATAACCTTAATAAGCAAATATTTCTCTGGTCTTTTAGAGTTGTCAGCAAAAAGGGAGTGGGGGAAGTGGTACATTTCTTAAATGCTGTCATAGATAATTGCTAGGTGGTCAAAGCTTCTGGCATGCAAGATGATTACTGGAGAGCATGATTGATGATACTTGGCTTTGGATGTGTCCCAGTAGAGAATGTGCCCCATTCGAATGGGGGTGGATGCTGGAGTCCTGACATTTCATCTTGCCCTGATTGGAGTCAGGGGTCTCCCAAAATTGCAGGCTCATGGTTGGGGAGGACCATCAAGGAGGTCCAAGGTGTTCGGTTCACATGATATAACAATCACTGGTCTGATGTGAGCTTATTTATTCATTGATTGATTAAATTTATTTGCTGCCCATCACACCACAATAATGGCCTGAAAATTGAAGTACTGAAACACAACTTTAGTGCAAAAAAATCCTGATATCAGAAGTAATAAAGAACAATTTCAAGGGAAATGTTACTTAGGTTTTGGCATTGGCTTTTAAGAGTGCCCTTCATCTGAAAATCCCTTGCATCAGAGGTGGTATTCAGCAGGTTCTGATCAGTTCTGGAGAATTGGTAGTGGAAATTTTGAATAGTTCAGAAAACCAGCCAATACCACCTCTGACCGGCCCTGCCCCATCTATTCTCTGCCTCCCACGTCCCAGCTGATTGGCTGGGTCTTCTTTTGTTGCCCTGCATAAGAGAACGGAGCTGGAAAGAAGGTTAGTGGGGTGGGGAGGGAATGGGATTTTCCAGTAATCTTCCCCAGGAATGGGAAGAGAAGGGAGATTTTACCTTCCTCAGGAGTGGGAAGGGAAGGGAGACTTTTCCTTCCCCTGACATGCCCACCAAGCCACACCACACCTACCAAGCTATGCCATGCCTACCAAGCCACGCCCACAGAACCAGTAGTAAAAATTTTTGAATCCCACCACTGCCTTGCATGCTAATGTTTATTTGGATTGTTAACTATCTTAAGCCTCTCTGGGAGTCTCCAAACTTATAATGAATATAGGTGTGCATTTCCCTGTTAGCTTGTGTCACCTAATTGTATCGGGTACCTTGTATTGGATACCTTGTGTTGTATATCACTTTCCCACACAGAGCTCTCATTCATGACCCCACGTGGTGCATTGGAAGATCTCTGACTCACCCTTTTTGATGAACACATTTTCACCTCCATCTTACCTCACTATAATTTTAGAAATTAGTCACTTTTACTTTTAATTAACCAGCATGGCAGCCGTAGAAATTGATCAAATAAATATACAGATGAGGAACATCATGTTTAAGGTTGACAGCCTTTACTTGTAAAGAATTTTTCCTTTGTATCTTAACTAGGAGATCATTTTGAACTGTTTTCAAAAGGGAGTTTTGCAATCCAGAAAAAACCATTCTACATCTTACCAATCAGGCATTTCTTTTTTAATCATAGTTTTAATTTACTGCATTTTGGGGAGTATAAGACACACTTTTTCAGCCTCCATGTGCTACATTTTCTGCCCATTCTGATTCCTGTCACTTGGAATGGGGCAAAAATGGGGGATGCAGAGACAACAATAGGCTATGTCAATCCCTGCAGCCCGAAACAACGGATGGTACGGAGGCAGATTCAACCGACGATCAGGTGCTTATGCTAATCAAGCTGTGCTAAAGCTGTTTGCTGCAAGGAGGCAAATTGCTGGGAGGCAGAGGCAGATATTTTTCTTGATTTCCTCCCCAAAAGGTAGGTGGGTCTTATACTTTGGAGCATGTTATACTCCAAAAAATGTGGTATTTTAAATAAATTAAAAATAAATACAATTTTAAATAAATGCTTTGATGTATAAAATATACATCAATCAATCATTTAATTAGTCAGTTAATCTTGATAAAATTCACAGATGGAATAGAAATGTAATCCATCTTTTACAATAAAGTTTAGTCTCAAATTTAAAATAAGTGGATATCTTATTTTAAAATCATGCATATATGAAGAATGGAGGAATGCATGTGAATTATGCTATGAGGAGGAACTAAGTGTGACTTGATGTTTAATTTTTTTCTCTTTCATCCCTCCAGACTTTATTAAGTAGAAAGGCCCCAAGAAAAAGGAGGAACTAAATGAGGCATCCGCCTGCAATTGTATTCCTGCAATCATTTGGAAGTTGTCAGGGATTTCATATTTTTCTATCTGAAGCCCAGAGATTACTTGGCTAATGTTTCTGTCTACCTCCATGTTACATAGATGGTGAGATTAACCTCTTTCCTTTGGCATTTTTCTTTTTCTTTCCAGTCTCTGCCTCAGTCCAAATGTGTGGAAAAATGTCAGCCAGGATTTGTCAAGAAAGTTCGAGAAGGAGAACCAGTTTGCTGCTATGATTGTGTTCCTTGTCCAGAGGGGACCATCTCAACTCAGGAAGGTTGGTGACACCATAGGGAAACCTTCTGAATTCATCCAAAGCACTCTGATCAATATACATCTTAAAGAGTCATATATGTTTGATGGTTTTGTTTTTAATTTCCATGGTGTCCAATTTCTTCCCTAATGGGAGGCAAAAGAAAAAGATCTCAAAGGATGAGTAAGGAAGAAGGATGTAATGTATTGGGTAGGAAATCTTTTTTATATATATTTGCCAGTTTGGATGAGTCGTTCCATATTTATCTTTCTTAGAAATATATGAATTCCTTGTAACTTGAGATATGATTTTAGATCAATGCACTTTGCTCATCCAAATCAACCTTACACTACAGACCAAAAGATACATCAATCATACATTTAATCGATTACTCTTTATTAAGATCATAAACTCTAATAAGCTGAAACATCTAAATATCTGAAACAATGAAGGGGGAGAAGTTGGGTTCATATAAAAACCAAACAGAGTACTCATCATAAAACCATCAAGTGCATATTTATTTCCTACCTTTTCTTATATTTTCAATTTGCATTGTTAAATACTGAGATAAAAACTGTTATAATACCAACGAAAAATGAATATGGTTGTTGTTCTGAGAGGAAAAAAAATATTAACATACAGTGCTGGGATTAAAAGGAACAAAAAGAAGCGGGGGAAAGGGGAACTAATAAAAGACCAATCTACGAATAGATACCAATGTCGATTTCATTATCTCTTTAAAATTGTTGCCAGATCTAGAAAGGATGGAAATATATTGCTTCATCTTCCCATTTTTATTGGATAAAAAGACTTGGCAGATAACAGACTCAGTTCCTCTTCTTCAATTCCTTCACCAATTAATCTTCTTTAAGGCTCTTTCTTTTCAAATTTATTGATCACATTTATCTGGTTGTCTATTTCACACAAAGTGACTTTTGGCAGTACACAATTAAATCACAAATTAAAAATTAAAACAATGAGAACTAAATGCTAAGTTTACTTTACTTTACTTTATTGTCACTGCACCTCATACAATGAAATCAAACACCATCTTCAGTGCACATCATGACCATGAAAACAAACACATATGCACATCCTTCACACTCCGCACATTGAATTGAAAACCCACCCACCAACTTGGTACTATGCAGTATAATTCAACAGAGCTATTGCCCTGGGATACTGCCCTGTTTTCCAGTCTATATGTCCTTGTTTTTGTTGTCGTGCACCATCCGCCAGATGGTATTAGTTCAAAAAAGGGTGCCCAGGATGAGATGAAGCTTTTAGAATATTTTGAACTTTTTTAAGGCAGTGGGAGCTATGAAGCTCTTCCAAAGAGGGGAGAGGGCAACCAAGGATCCTCTGAGCAATGACATTAACCCTCTGGAGTGCTGTCCTATCTGCCACTGTGCAATTGGCAAACCACACACAGGTGCAGTAAGTTAAAATGCTTTCTATGGTCAATGGTAGAAGATTACCAGCAATTTTTCATTCAGCTGTTGTTCTCTGAGAAATCTCAGGTAGTATAATCTCTGCTGGGCCCTTTTGACCAATGCTGCAATGTGAGCGCCCCAGGTCAGCTCCTCTTTTATGGTAACACCCATAAGAAATCAAGAGAGAAGTACATCAAGATGCTACCTACCATGCATCCAGCACACAGGGTTGCATTGTCAGGGGATCCCCAGGACGGTTGGAAAATATCACATTTTAAGGGATTTCTAGAAGCCTTCAAAGTTTGGAGATACTCTCAATTTCAGGATAACTAATGATTTTTTTTCCCTGGAGGGGGCTGTATCCATCTGCCCTGAAGTAGGCAGTGTTGCAACCCTTCTCAAAAGGAACTCTAATGTGGATCTAACAACATTAGACAAATTTTATCCTGCGTCCAATCTTTTTAGAGCAGTTTATTGAGAGCATCAAAATCAACAACTGCTTTTAAACATTCTTGGGATAAACGTATGTCCATCACCTGACAAAAATTTAATAAATAAACAAGTAAGTAAATAAAGAAATAAAGAAAGAACCAGGTTGGTTAAGTCAGAGAAGGAGGTAGTGGAACAAGATTGCCACATGACTATGCGGCAGCAGCAAAAAAAAAAAAAGCTAACACAATCCTTGGTTTTGTATAAACAGAGGCATAGAATCAAAATCACATGAAGTATTAGTACCACTTTATAAAAGCTATTATGACCACACTTGGAATGTTTTGGCATGCAAAAAGGTCTGTTCCCTAAAACATTGCCACTTTATGAGTCCTCAGAAGCCTACCTTTTCTGGTGTAGCTCCTACTCCACTCCACCCTGAAATTCAATAGTCCCCATCCTCTTAAACTTCTGGAGACTTGCTACTTCTCCCAGGAGTTCCCATGGGACAGTTGGGTGACAGTTAGGGTGAGTTGGGAATGGATATTTTTCATGATCATTACTGTGTGATTTGGGAATGGGGATTTTGCATTATCATTACTTTGGGGTTAGTTTGGAATGGAGATTTTGCATTATCATTACTGTGGAGTCAGTTTGGAATGAGGATTTTGCATTATGATTGCTCAAAAGTAAGTAGGAACCAGTAAAAGAGGAATGGAAAAATCCCTACCTGTACATCAGCATTTTTCAGTCTTGGCAAATTTAAGATGGATGAACTTGATGCTTCCTGGGGAATTTGAAGTCCATGCACCTTAAAGTTGCTATAGTTGAGATTTGTGGGTCTACACTAAAGCTTAGGATTTTCCATTCCTGTTTTATTTAGAATTTGGTGCAATTAAATAAATCAGTTGTGGTCTCATTAGCAGTGATTAACCCATTACGAACCATTATTGGACTTTTTGTGAGAAACTGAAATTAAAAGTTGATCTGGGCTTTGATGTTTAAATAAGGGATTATGGAAATAATGTAGACAAATGTTAACCTTAGAGAAAAGTTTGATATATTTTTTACTTATATCTGTACCAAATAAAGTTGAGAGTCATTCTTTTTCAGTTTTCCTTCTTTTCCTCTTTCTCTCTTACAATTTCACTCTTTTTCTTTCCTGAGCCTTTTTTCCCCAAAAACTTTTTTCTTTGTTTATCAGCTTTGTATTTGTTATGTATGAAGGATCAAATACTCAGCCATTATAATTCTACATTCCTTATTTACAGAAATTATATCAAAATTTAGAATGAAATCCACTAGGAGCCATGTCATATAATGCAAGTTCTGAGTTCCTCTAACCAAAAAGTGATTATTAATAGAAGAGAATATTTGTAGCTCAGGGATGAACTGTGGGTTCCTTGGTGCTTTCTGAGCTTGATGGTTTTCTTGCAGATGCTTCATTATCAAACTAGGTAACATCATCAGTATTAAAAGGGAGTGGGGTTTGCTCTTATTTTCATATACTAGTGGTTTACCCTTTCAGTGTCGATCAGTTGTTTCACAAAAATGTTTTGATTGGTGCCAGGTCTCTACAGCCTCAGGCAGAGAAGGACTTTTCTGCACTCCTCCCTCAAATGTTCTTTAAAATAAAGAGTTTCCCAGGCTTCTTTGAGGAACCCCCAACATGAAAACTGTGATTACTCTTCCTAAAATGAATCCTCTTTACCTGGAGCTTCAAAATTTGTTGTTTTTTGGGGAGGTATATAGCTAAAAGTTAATCTTATATTAACTTACATTTAGTGTACCTCTAAATTTGGGGATATTTCTTCTTAACCAAACAAAGGTGTATTTTCTGTGCAGTTCACACCCCTTGCTCATTGGATCTGGATTTCACAAAGCAAAGCCCACATTTTGTAATTAACCCCCATGCCCCATTTTGGCTGGCAGAGTGCTGCAGGAGGCTGAGTGCTGTCACACAACCCTGGCCATGCCCACCCAGCCACACCCACTCAGCCAGCAGACAACAAGATTTTAAGTTATTTGAATCCCACAATTGTATTCATTTATGTAATAGTGAATTATAAGAATAGGTTTTGGAGATTAATATGGCATATAGGCAAGCAAACAGGGATAGAGCTCATGGATAAGTGAGGGTTCAGTATTGTGAGAGAGATGACAGCTCTTGCTCTTTGTCTTTCACAACACATCTTTGACATTTCAAATTACTATTTACTTCATTGGTTTGAATAATGAGAGTTTCCAAATTCCAGAATATAATGATGGAGCTTTGATTAGATTTTTCTAGGAGGATTGATCAGATTCTTGCAAATGTCCACGTCTCATAGGTATTTTTGGGTAGCCACAGTTTCAGGTTGTAGCTACTTGTAGCTCAAAGATGTATTTCTTTGCTAAAGGAGTCTCACAGTGTGTCTTTGATGTACTCTTCATTCTACTTACTGGGGAAGGGGAAGTTGATAGCCTTATGTCATAATCAGTTGACTGCTCTATCTGTTCAGGTGGTGCCTTTTTTGGTCTGCTTCTGATGACTCCTAGGTTTATATTTCCTGAGGCTGACATTGCAGAGGTTCTGCTGGAGGTTCCTCTTAAAGCCATTTTCAAACTTGTGGTCCTTGGAGAGAGGATGGGAGGGGTGAAAGTTGACCCTGAAGATTACATATGTGTAGCCATGTTTTATTATAGTCATTTTTATTCTTTCTTCGCTTCTTTATTATTGTATAAAAGGGACTGTGGGTATTGAGGCTTGCCACATTCTAGCAACTGGGAGGAGGGAGCATAGATAAGGGGGGATTTTTGGACTGGGTGAAATTCTTTTCCTGTGGGAATAGAGAGTGTGTCTGCAGCTGCCTGAAGGTGAAGTCTGGCATCATCGGGCAGATGAATTGTAACCTGATTGGAGAATGTGACTATGGGAGGAAGTTTCAAATGTATGCTTTTACTGGGTAAAATTCCGGATTTGGTCATATCCCAAATTACACCAAACCTTGCCAATTTGATGTGTTCCTAACAAAAAAGACTTATTGGAAGATGTTCCTCTTTTTGACAATTAAAAAAAAAAAGAGAAATACATTTTGATGTCCTCACTCTATATCCAACTCATCTTCAAGGGCCACTCCACCTAACATTTCCTTCTCCATGACAAAGTTAGTGTTTATCATTTTCATCTAGCATAAGCTACATTAAGTGATCCTTCACACATACTTAACTCCACTATCTATCTCATTGGTGCCTCAAAGCATTGACAAAAGGCTGGGCTCCAATTTGCAAGAGATTCAGCAGTGGACAGGTAAAATGGTGAACTGCTTTTGTTTCTTGAATCCTTTCTTCTTCCCTTCTATTCTCTCAACCAGTTCATTGATAAATTGGTAACAGTAAAAAAGAAAGAATATTAAGCTGTTCTATCTTGAGGGAAATGAAGAAATATATTGATTCCACTGACATACAACCATGCACACCAAAAACAAGTTTAGCCAAACAATGCATTTTATTAAAAAACATGTTAAAGGGAGACACTACTCTTGCTCTTTTTCAGATGCAGACAAATGTATCAAATGTCCAGATGATCAACATCCAAACATCAGTCGAGTTCACTGTATCCCCAAGATTAAAAGTTATCTTTCTTATAAGGAAAATCTGGGCATTATCCTGACTGCCATTGCCTTGTTCCTCTCTTTAACCTCAGGCTTTGGCTTGGGGATCTTTGTTAAATTCATGGAAACACCCATTGTCAAAGCCAACAACCGGGATCTCTCCTACATCCTTCTGGTCTCCCTCCTGCTTTCCATCTTGACCTCCTTCCTGTTCATTGGCCAGCCAAGGAGAGTGACTTGCCTCCTCCGACAAACAGCCTTCAGCATTGTCTACTCAATTGCCATTTCTTCAATCTTGGCCAAAACGATCACGGTGGTGTTAGCCTTCTTGGCCACAAAACCAGGGAATAAAGTGCAGAGATGGTTGGGGAAGAGCTTGGCCAACTCCATCATCCTTTGTTGCTCTGGTGTCCAAGCTGTCATCTGCAGCATCTGGTTGGGAACTTTCCCCCCATTTCCTGACTCTGACATGCACTCCCAACTTAGAGAAGTCATCCTACAATGCAATGAAGGTTCTGTCACCATGTTTTATGTAGCCCTTGGGTACATGGGCTTCCTGTCTGCTGTCTGCTTCACGGTGGCTTTCCTGGCCAGGAATCTACCTGGGGCCTTCAACGAAGCCAAGCTGATCTCCTTCAGCATGCTGGTCTTCTGCAGTGTCTGGGTATCCTTTGTGCCTGCCTACTTGAGCACCAAGGGGAAGTACACAGTGGCTGTTCAGGTCTTCTCCATCTTGGCCTCCAGTGCTGGACTCTTGAGCTGCATCTTCATCCCCAAGTGCTACATTATTATTTTTAGGCCAGATTTGAATACCAAAGAACACTTGATGTCAAAATAAAATTTAAAAAATGACTTTTAGAACTCTGTTATTTTTCAGAAATGTCATTTAGTAGGCTTGATTAACAGGTTTTGACCATTTAATGTTTGTTAATTTATTTATTTTTATGACATTACCCATACTTACAACAGATAATCCATTTAAACAATGATGGAAGATATTTCCAAGTTTTTATGGAAGGGGAATAAAACCCAAGAATTAGATATAAGCTATTGCAAGATGGTTTGGGTTTATCAGACTTGTAATTGTATTTTGATCCATGTTGTCTGGCCTGGTTAAAAGAGTGGGTGAACCTCCACAAAAAGATGTTACTTTAGTTAGAGGCCAATGAATTAAGATTTGGATGGCACCGCTATTTATGATATGAAAAAACTAAACTTAACGTTGCTTTTAATAATCACTTTGCTAGATGCGCCATACTAAGAGTTTGGAATAAATATAAAACAATAAATATAATATAAATCTCTGTTAAATTACCTCTTTGGGTGTCACCCCAGGAAGCTTTTTTTCAGAAAAGAAATGGTGTTGAAGCCAGACTGGTGGGCATATGGCAAAGTTCTGTTTTTTAACTCTGGTGACCCTTTATTAAAATTGAGGGAAGAACTTGAATCAGAAGGTTGTTTGCCATCAAATAAAATACTAAGAACTAAAAGAAAGATTTTAATTGGATAAAAAGAGTTATGAGTTTGATTTTGTTAAAAATGAATTGGAAATCTTACTGTGTGGAATTGATAAACACTGTCAGCATTCCAAGTAACAACCTCCATATTAAAAGACTCTGATACTGTCATCTTCTCAAAGGTCCATTTTATTAGAGATGTGATACTGGCACATCTGAGGAAAACCCAAATCTGAAATTTCCAGGTTTTGCCTAGCCCAAAGAGAATCCAAAATCCAACCCCTACACCCAATAGTTCCTCACATTTTCCAATCATGACTTCATTCCAACTGGAGACTATCCTCAGGAACTCCCCTCCAGGTGGAAGATAACATGTCCTTGACTCTCTGAGAAAGGAATGTTGTGGGGGCTAATCTTCCACCGCTCCTTGAAACCCCCTCCCAAATTCCCAGGCACTGAATGTGGCAGCCCAGAAGCCTCAAAGAAAAATGACTTCCAAGCTGACAGGCTCTACCCCCCCGCAGTGAGAATCATGTCATGGAATGAGATACAGTCAGGGGGTTAGTTCAATCAGCAAGCAATTAGCCACCTCTCCCCCACTGCAGGAGGACTCTTTGGCTTCTCTGGGAATTTATCATGGAACTGCTTTCCTAGGCCGTCCACTTTGACATCCCAGCTCTTAACCCAAGTAACTTCTCACAAAGGGTACCCCTTCCAATGAACCAGCTACCATAATCTGCTTCTATGCAATTTAGAATCTAGATTGTTTTTCATTGCATAATGGGTTTCACCCTGTACCACAATCAGTTGGTGGTACACCTGCTGGCTGTAGCCTCAGTCTTGAACTGACAGCCAGTTTTAACACGCTATTGTGTATTTTTCCCTAGTATTCGAGGGAGACTTAATTGTGCTTCGTGAACATGTGCACATGTAAAGAAACCTTAAGCAGTCCCACCGGGAGAGCTGAAAAGTGCTGCAAATGGGTGTACAGTGTTTGAAAAGCCTCTTTTTCCTGCTTTTTCAATCTCAGCTGTGCTGCACAAAGCAGCCAAGGTTGAAAAAGCAGGAAATAAAGGACAGGGAAGAGCCTGGGCAGGTGGGCAGACCAAACAGCAGCAAACACAGAACTGGTTCAGTGTCTGCTGCTCTTCAGAGCTACCAGTTCTATAGAGCTGGGCAGAGCCGGTAGCATCCCACCCCTAGAATGGGGGCAGCTACTTGGGATTTTGTGGGTTGGATGAACCCTCTGGCTAAATTGACATCAATGTACTTTCTCATTTATTAATCATTTATTTTGGGGTCATCGAATACAATTTAGGCTTGGGTAGCTTAGTCCATGATTCAGTTTCAACTGTGCAATCAGAAGGGTGGTGGGGGCAAGAGAACATGGCAATCCTCTTCACAAAAGACAGTGGCCAGGTCTTAGTATTTTGAGGGACCTGGGCGCAGCTGGACAGCATTTCTACAGTGGTTGCTGCTACTTTCAGTGGTTTGGGGCTAGTCGGTGACTGACAGCTCTCCGGAGGTATTGGCACTAAGGTGTTGATGTCTATTCCAATTTTTCTGTAGTCATCTTCCCATTTGTTTGTTAGGGCCCACTTGTCCAACCAGGCTAGCCCCAATATAAAAGACTCAGTCATTTTCAGAGCTACCATGAATTGTATAAGTTCTTGGTGTCACCCCATCTCCATCCTAACAGGCTCAGTGATTAGGGTAGCAGGGGCTCCACCTATCTGGGTCCCATCCAAAGTGGATTGGCCAGACTAGGGGTTTTATCTTTATTTTTAACTTCTCAATGATGGGGAACCCGATTAGGCACCTGGTGCAGCCCGTATCTATCATTGCTTCAACTTTCCCTTGAACCCTGGTCTCTGGCATACTAGTCTGACTTTAACAGTGAAAGGGCAGGTGGCTTCACTCACCATGAGGTCGTTGTCCCAACTAGCAGTTCTGGAGTGGGTTTCTCTAGCAGGAAGTTCCTCACCTTCATTTGTGAGAGGAGGAACCTCTATGATTTGTCAGGTGAATTGGCTTGCTTGGGTTCCTCCTTCCTCTGGTCGCTGAGGGAGGTTGAGGTTGAGGTGCAGGAAATAAGCACTCAGATGCTCAGTGCACTAGTTGACCGCATCAGTAGCATTTAATTATGTTAGGCTGTTGGGCCAATGGTGGTTCAGGCAGCTTCACTGGTGCTCGTTGGCCCAGGGGTCTTCTTGCCTGCTTCTCTTGTTCGGGTTTGCGGTGAGAATTGATTTCCCGATCCATTGCCATGGCCATAGTGTACCAGTCCTGCAGACGGTTTGGTACCCCTTGGATGCCACATGCTTTTCTAATTTCTGGGTCTATGGCCTCCTTGAAATTAGTGGATAGGGATTGATTCAGGCCAGTGTCTAAGGTTTCCAGCTACTTTTCTGAAATCCCAGACAAACAGGGGGACAATTCTCCTGTTTCATAGTCTTAATCAGGCTTCATTTTCATTCTTGCAGTCTGTGTCTTCAGATCTAACCTGGAGTTGCTGGATGAATTCATTGGTATTGTCTAGCTCAGCAGCCCCTTCGTCCTGTGGTGCATTGGCCAGGAACCTTAGACACTGGCCTAAATCAATCCTTATCCATTATTTCAAAGAGGCCTGAAATATACATTTTTTAAAATTTTAGACCATCTTCATCTTTGCCTTAGCTATTTAGCTATTCACACAATCTTATCCTCCTTTTTCAATCCTTTCCTCTGAGTCCAAGTTTTAATAAGTGGAAAATCTATTCCAACTACTAGTTACACAGTAAGTTAAGAATAACTCC
This sequence comes from Pseudonaja textilis, assembly GCF_049901715.1. Taxonomy (NCBI): domain Eukaryota; kingdom Metazoa; phylum Chordata; class Lepidosauria; order Squamata; family Elapidae; genus Pseudonaja; species Pseudonaja textilis. The sequence continues at coordinate 11,728,681 of NC_141991.1, forward strand.
TGCCTATTCTTTTCTTTGTGCCTTTACTTTGATCTTGACACAGGCAACCATCTCAGTCTGCCCAAATACACTTGTAAGTGGTGTGCTTATACCTTTTTTTTTCATTAAATGAGGCCATAACAATGTCCATCTACTCTCAGTATCTACTCTCACATTACTGGGAACACTTTTTTTTCCAGGAATCCTTGTACTACTTGTATCATTCCATTTATTCTCTGGCTTTTACAGTCTTTGGACTAATGATTGCTTTTCCCATAGTTGCATGTTTCCTTTCTGTTTCTTTTGATTATCCGCTATGTCTAAAACAATACACATTTTTCCATGGAATGGTTGTAGTATTGATTCTCAAACTTCACCCAATAATTCTGGATGTCTTTCCTTTAGTGCCAGCAAAGCCGCCCAAGGTTTGGCTCTCCTGTGGAATTTTCTCTGGAAGCTGGCATGGTAGATTTGCTTTTTCTTGTCTTCCAGTTCAGTTTTGTAATTTTTTTGCCCAGTTCTCCTTTTATTCTGTGTAGGAACCCTGACACTTAGCTTGGAATTGGCCATTCACATTTTTCTCTGACTTTTATAGTCATTGGACAAATGGCCACTTTTGCCACATTTGGAACATCTGTGGGTCCCTCTGAACTCTCATTTATTTATTTTATTTATTTATTTGATATGTCAATTGCTTACAAGATAATAGGTTTAAGTATATACATAGTTATGAATACATGAAATGGGTACATATAAGAAAAATAAAAGAAACAATAGGACGGGGATGGTAGGCACATTGGTGTGCTTATGCATGCCCCCTAGAGACCTCTTAGGAAAGGGGTAAGGTTAATAGTAGACAGTCTAAGGTTAATGTTTTTGGGGTTTGGGGAAGAAACCACAGAGTCAGGTAGAGTATTCCAGACATAGACCACTCTGTTGCTGAAGTTGTATTTCCTGCAATCAAGCTTGGTGCAGTTAACTTTGAGTTTGTATGTATTGTGTGCTCTTGTGTTGTTATGGTTGAAGCTGAAGTATTCATTGACAGGTAAGTCATTGCAATGAATGATTTTATATACCATACTTAGATCAGACTGAAGACGGCATAATTCAAGGTTTTCTAGATGTAGAATTTCATGTCTGATGGCATAAGGTATTCTACAACAAGTAGAGGAGTGGAGAACTCTTCTTGTGAAATATTTCTGGACTTTCTCAACTGTGCTAATGTCAGATACAAAATATGGTTTCCAGACTGATGAGCTGTATTCGACTATTGGTCAAGCAAATGTTTTGTATGCTCTGGTTAGTAGTGTGACATTACCAGAGAAAAAGCTACGTAGGATTAGGTTAACAACACTTAATGCCTTTTTGGCTATGTAGTTACAGTGGGCTCTAGCAGTTAGATCATTAGAGATGAGTATTCCAAGGTCCTTTACAGAGTTTGGATCATCAACAAGATCTTGACTATTCAGCTTGTATTTTATTTTCTGATTTTTTTTGCCAATATGTAAGACAGAGCATTTATTTATTGAGATTTGAAGTTGCCATTTGTTTGACCATTCTGATACATAGTCAAGATCTTTTTGAAGGGTGGCAGTATTGTCTGTGCTATTGAAGAGCTTTACATCATTAGCGAAGAGAACGCAGTTGCTCTTAATATGATCACAGTGGTCATTTATGTAGAGTATGAAGAGAGTTGGTCCTAGAACACTGCCTTGGGGGACATCACTGTTGACAGGTACAGAATTTGATAGGACACTCCCAATTTTGACCATTTCTTTTCTGTTTGACAGGAATGCTTCTACCCAGTTATGCAATTGTCCAGAGATACCATAAGATGTTAGTTTTACCTCCGGTTTGCAAGGCTTCGGCAGCAGCAGGGATTTGCCTTTCCATGCGATCCCTGCTGCACTCGCTGCTGAGGTGCCCCCAATCAGGCTGGATTTGGGGGATATAGCTGCCCCATAGAGGCAGCTGAAGACAGGGGAGATCCAGACAGGGTTTTGGGGGTGTTGCAGACCCTCTCCCCAGCCGGCAAAACCCCCTTTTCCCAAGGCAGTGGAGCGGCAGTCAGCAATGGCCGCCACAAAGAAGTCTGCAGCTGGATAAGAAAATGCAGGAGGAAGAAAGTGAAAGTTTTTTCTTTGGCTGAGCCGGTACAAAGAGGAGCCCTTAAAACCTGGAATCTGCCTTTCTATTGCTACATTGTTCCCAGAAGGATTGTGTAAGCAGCAGAAGAAAGGGAAAGGGAAAGTTATTTCTTTTCACTCTCCTTCCCTACGGAAGTAGCTGATGGAAATCTGGAAAACCTGCTTGGGCTAAGAAGGTAAATAAACCTAAAAATTAAAGCCAAGGGGATAAAAGATTTTGGAACATTGGAATTAAAAATTAAAAGTTTATTGCTATAAGTGGGAAGGAAGAGGTAAAAAAAATTATCTTAAGACGTTATTGAAGAAGACTGCTTGAAGTTTATAAGATTAGAAATTAATGACAATAAGGCTTCTAAAAAATTATTTTGAAATGGTCTAATTGAATTTCACCCCAGGAGGAAGGATAATGGATTGGTTAATAACTGATTCCATGACTTTACAGATGACGCAGCATAAGGAGATTGATCTGTAATTTTCACTAGGCTGGGGTCTCCCTTTTTGAAGATGGGGATGACCGTGGCTTGTGACCATAGGGTAGGCAAGGAACTGGTTCTGAAAGATTTTTCAAAGATTATGCATAGAGGTTTGGCTATGGCGGTGGATAGCTTTTTTAAGAAGCAGGCACATATTTCACCCAGTCCAATAGATAGAGATGGTTTTAGATTGTGTAGTGCTTTTTCAATATTGTCTTCTGTAAAATCAATATGTATTATATAATTATAGTTGTCTGTGGTTCGGCTAGGAAATACTGGGCATGATCCATTGCTGTTTACAAATACTGAGGCAAAGAATGTGTTAAAGAGGTTGGCTTTAATGGTGCTGTTGTTGCAGTTTTTACCATTAGGTCCTATCAGGGGTGGGGTGGACCTTGAGTCTTTTAGTTTGTTGTTTTCAAAATTGTAAATAACGCGGGTGGAATTGATGGAAAGGTTTTCTTCTTGTTTAATCTGATTGGTGCATTCAGCCTTTTTCTGGTGGCATAAATTTTTGTATCGGCTTTTGAAATTGACAATGTGACCAGATTTGTTTCTCCACCAAAGTGATCTCTTTTTGGATTGAAGTTTCCTTATTGTTATGGGTAATCTGTTTTATTTTTTGTATTGTTTTGGGAGTTGTTGTTGGTACTTATAATTTGATGATTCTTTTGACTTCAAGTAAAAATATGTTGTAATGGTCTTTAACAGTATTGCATCCAATGAATAGATATTGCCAATCAAGGGATGAGAGATCGTTGTCTATAAGATCATAGTTGCCTTTTTTGAAGTCATATTTGGGGATTACATCATTGTGATACTTTTGTGCGGGCTTATGTTGAGACAAAAGTCAACCATATTGTGGCCACTGCTGGAAAACTATTGCAGAAGATGAGATTGAGACAGTTGTTTTGTCCAGTGTTGTTGGTTACTAGTTCTTCCAGTCCCAGATTTATTACAACATTGTAGAAGGTTGCGTGTATGGGTTCAGTTGTACATTCATTTAGGGTCCAGTCAATATGAGGTAGATTGAAGTCACAAAGAAAGATAAAAGCATATGGGCAGGATGTTGTCCATGTTAGCCATGAATTTAGCTTGTTTACATGTTCAATGTCATAATCAGGTGCTCTGTAACATAGTAAGAATCGAAATGTGATATTTAAGGATAGTTCACAGATGATGGTCTCAGGAAGAGCAAACTCCTGGGTAACTTGGATGTTTTTTAGATGTAAGGACTTTTTATAGAAGATAGCAACACCACCTCCTCTACAAATTTCACGATCTGATCGGTAAACATGATAGTCTCTTACTGTGGTAATAGAGTCAGGGAGAGATGCATTGAGCCACATTTCACAGACAAATATGATGCCGAATTTAGCCATATTTTTAGTAAGAGGAGAATTTCAGGTATTTTATTCACAAGGTTTCTTGCATTGAGTAGTTTGCATTTAAGGCCAGCAATAGTTGGAATTGAGGTAGTTAGGGGCGTGCGTGCCTAGTCTTGGGTGATGGTGGATTGGTTGAGGTAGGGTTGTGGTTGAAGGTTAAAGCTGACTTGTGGGTTGTGTGACTTACTTTTGATACAGTCAGCATGGTAGTCAACGTACAGGTCCTTCTCTCCATTGCCTTGAGGTTTTTTGAGTTCAGTGCGGAGTATACGGGACTGGGCAAGTTGCTGTATAGTTAGGTCAGGCCAAGAATGGAGGTTCTTATGGTTGGTGTTGGTTTTGGCAAGTGAATTTATAGTATAAATGAATTTATGTTTGCTTGATTCATTTTTGCAAATGACCCTGCAGAAGCGTGGGGCCACAGAGCCATCTTTGTTTTCGAGCTCTCAGCCAATACGGGAAATGTCAAGTATTTCATCAGGGGAGATGATTGATGTTTGATAGTCACTGATGATGTTTCAGACAGTTGTGATGTCATCATTGTCATTGATGTCCTCTAGACCAAATAAAATGGTGTTTGGACATTTCGGTTCACGCTCAACAGCTTCTCTGATGAGGATTGGGATATCATTATTTGTCTGGCTTATGTTTTTTGGATTGGGTTGTGGTTTGGGTTGTGGTTGTTAGGTGGAGATGTGGTTTGTAGCTATTGAATTTTCAGGTTTTTGCATCGTGTCTTTTTTTTCAAGGTTGGATAATCTTTCTTTTTAGGCCTCCAGGGATGCTACTATGGTGTCAAGGGATGTTATTTGTGTTTCTATGGTATCAACTCTTTCAAAGAGGTCCAGTTTGGGTCTGCATGATTTGCAGAGATATGGAAACTCATTGGATGATTCTAGGTATTGAATCATTTGCTCGGGTAATCCCAAGCAGTCATGATGAGCGTATTTGTTACATAGAGAACATGTGATGGAGTTTTCATTATCCTTTAGAGTTTTGTAGCATTTAAGGCATGTGCAGGAGTCTTGTGGTTCATTAGCAGGGATTACTTTCTCTTTAGGTTGTGGTTTGGCATTTGATTTTTTTTCTTGGCATGGTAGATTTGTTAAGATGGTATGTTGATTAAATTAATTAATGGAACAATTTTGGGTAATCAATATAGCCAATATCACACCAATCAATCAATTACAATAATCTCTCTAGTCAAATAATTTTCCTAATCAGCCTAATCAATTAATTACACAAATTGCTAATCAATTAATTGCATTAATCATTAATCACACTGTTCAATTAAATTCACTAAATCAATAAGTTTACTAATCAATTAAATTACATGAATCTTGATCTTTTAAACTGATCAGTAATCACACTATTTGCATTAAACACTCTAATCACACTAATCTATTAAACAATAAATCAATTAAACCATTAATGAAATATTTTATAGAAATTGATTATCTAATCATTGATATAGGTAATGAGGTAGAAAAGTTGTAAGTTTTGAGGTAATGAATTAATGGGTGTTTGATTAAAGTAATGAGGTAGTATTGAGAGTCTTTAAGGAAAGGGTTGTTTGTTTTTCTAGCAGCTGTGATAGACTGGGTAAGAGGAATTTATTGCTCTGATTGCTTTTGCTATTACTCTGTAAACAATAGTGTTGTAACAAGATGTTCAAAGCACGCTGGATTTTTGAAAGAGAGCAAAACTCACTGAATTCAAACACTTTAACTACAATCAATATGTCTCTGAATAAGATTGTTATCCAATAGTTTCCTAAAGTTCTTCAAGTTGAGTAGTAGTAGAAATACAGTCCAGATATTTGGGTTAACCAATCCAATCTGTCCTTTACTTTTAAAGTTACTTCTAGTTGCAATATCTTTTTTTTTTTAAACTAAATCTGACAGTCACTCCAGATCGTTAATCACAGCTATTTTCCTCCTTTGAGTCCCACTTTCCAAGGAAAATTCCACTGCAGAAATTGGAGTGATTCATTGTCTTCCTTTCACCTGGACAGGAGCTAAAGGCTTCTTTATTCCTTTGAATTTTCTCTCTTCTTCTAGCTCCTTAAAGTTCATACTTTCTGGAACAAGCCTCTTGTTCTCCATTCTCCTTCTGCATCTTCCCTTCTAACTGCCTCTGATTATTATTTTTTGTTGCTGCCATGGAGCTCTCAGCTGATTCAACTGAACTGATTCTGGCTTGTGTTCTTGCACCCCAAACCTCAGCTGCAGAGAAAGTATTTTATTTTAACTATGCAACCCCAGCTATTTCTGATCCCCCCCTCCTATCCCTCAGCTCCAGAGTGGCAGCATTGAAGTTGCAAGATGGCTTCGGCCAGGCCAGCTTCAGTGTTGACGCTCAGTTTGGTAGTAGGCATCTTTAAAAACTGTTCCAAAAGCTTTCTCAGTCCAACAGGATGATATGGTTTTATAGAGGGGATAACAAGAATCTCCCTGTACCAGTCCTGCTCTGGGCTATATTGCATGCCAAAAAATTAACGACTTAACCCACTCCACTTTCTGACAGATTATTCACACACACTAAACCAAAGACTGTAGACTATTTAAAAAAAAATAGACAAGTTTTATAGATGGTTTTATATATTTTATTAGGTTTACTTACTCAGTTCAACAGATTTCTTAGGTTTTATATGTAAAGATGTTATGCTATCCTAATTTTACCTCTTTCTAAACATGCATATCAACTAAAAAGATACTCCTTTGGTCTTTTTAGCAGCCAGAAAAAGGGAGTGGGGGGAAAACAGTGCATTCCTTAAGTGCCTAGATAATCGCCCTGGCAGTCCAGTTTTCAGACTTCAAAAATATTACTGGAGAGCATGATTGATGACTCTTGGCTATGGATGTGTCCCATTGGAGAATATACATCCAGGGGGTGGGGAGAAGATCAGGATCAAGGGGGAAATGAATGATGTATATTAGTATTGGCTGCATCCAACTAACACTAACATGGCCACTTCTAATAAATCAATTTTATTTTCTCTGAGAGATGCGGCGAGAGACTTATGATTTGAATGGGGGTGGATTTGTCGGAGTCCTGACAATGTACATATTCTGCTGTATTTTACACATTGGCCCCTGACCACAATCATTTTCTGGTTTCTTTTCTTATTAAGTTCCACCTTTACAAAGAAATAGAGGCTTTTCTCCAATGAAGAAAAAAATTGAAACAACTGTTAACTTGTAAAACATGCCTGTTTTTGAGTTGTCATAAACAAGGGAGGGAGATCTGAAGCAGCAGTATGGCAGTCTAAAACCAGAAGTACATTCCATGCTTATCTTACAAAGATTGTAGCTAGGGTACCGGATCTTTTCCCACAAAAATCCTTCATTGGAGAATGTGATTGATGACACCCAGCCTGTGAACGTGCTTCATTGGGGAACCTGATTTATGGCAAACCCAGAGGGTAAGAGGGAAACAGGGTCAGAGGTGACTGTAAATTATGTATGTCAGAGTTGGCTTCATTTAGGTTGATGCCAACATGTTGCTCCTAATAAATCTTTTGGATTCTTTTGAAGCTTGCCTCAAGGCTCACGATTTAATTAGGGCAATCGCCAGAACCTTGACACTAACAGTAGAACTCAAAGTCAAACTTTTGATGACTATACCGAATAAAAGTAATATTCAGGGATTTTGTTCTGGTTTGGAACTTCGTAAGAGAGAAGAATGTCATATGAACAAAAACAGCCATCCATCTCTTAACTAAAGATAAACCAGAATCAGTGATATCCATATTGAGGATCGACATTTCAGACTCATGCCAAAATTCTCTCTTGAGATTGGGATGTATCGAGAGATCTTTTTAAGGGATGTGTCAGGAAAATACTTTAAGAGCTGACCAACTGCCATGATGGTGTAATACTGTAATGCTGTAATGAAGATGCAATGATAGGAATGAGATGTTTGGGAGAAATGAAGTTTGGGAGAAAGTTCTCCTGTCTCACTCCTGGGCACATTTTCAGAGTTTTACCATTTGTGATTCCTCCCATTGGGCACCTGCTTGTTGACTTACTCCGAGTTTAGAGAGATGATGTCTTTTCTTTTTGCCATTATCCAAATCATAGTGATTTATTTATTCTCTTGTTGCTAAATCTCAAAAGACATTTTGGATTGTTTTCAGACATCACACAAACACAGCAAGAACAAGCTTCCACTTTGATATCATATCAACACCTTGTTGACTAATCTCTTTCCACTGGAAAATCTTGGAGGCATAAATGGCCCTGGAGAAATAGACAACCATGAAAGCTTTTAGGACAGGCAGGTGATGCAGATATGAAGGCTTGTCTGGACTCTGTCATGATTAGAAAACTTCTGAAGCTTCTTTCTTGGAAGAGGGCTTTGTTTTTTTCCACCTCTTCCTATCACTGTGTCTTCAAAGCAAGGCTGGAGACTCCACCAGGAACACAAATCATGGTGCTGCTCCTACTACTTCTGCTGCCCCAGGAAGTTCTGTCAAATCTTGTAGCCAAATGTCTGCTGACTCTGAAGCGGGATGAGGTGCACCCAGAGAACTATTACAAACCAGGAGAGTTTCTCATTGGTGGCGTTTTCCCTGCAACGAGGACAATGTTTCTACCACCAACCTTCAACAAATCTCCTTTGACTCCATTTTCTTGGTACGTCAAAGTTCCTGCATAGAACTAAAACCTCTCTGTTCCACCCTAAGTTCTAAAGTTTTAGTTGCCTGTTTTTTCAATGAATTATCTCTTTGATATGCAAGATTTATTCTCTTTCTGTCTCATTTCATCCTTGGTTCATCCTTTTCAGCTGATGAACCTGATTTGAAATTCTCAAATAAATAATCAGTAGAGATTTTCTTTTTCTTGACTTTGAAGAAGCACCTGCTTTTCTTGAATTTCTCTTAGCAGAGTTGGAAGGTGGATGGACAAGAGAGAATAGTTTTTCTCTTTTTTCTGTCATGTCCAATAAGGTCATCAGCATGGATAGAAAAATGCAGAAATATTCACTTTTTCTCTGAAGTAAAAATGAGATAAACTTGATAATTTCATTCTATACTACTAATTAAATGAGGATCCCAGTTCAGAATTGACTTTTCTTAAATATGTGAATTTCATTTGAGGGGATACCAGCATCCTAATTATATAATGAGTTATTTGTCAGCTAAGTCTCTATGGCGGACATGTGGGTCCTTATAAACAGCTCCAGAAATTGAAAACTTACTGCATTGGTTAACAGCCATAATTGCTGTTTTTTAAAAAACAAATTTTATTAATTTTACAAAACAATATACAGACAAACAAAGCATAGGATATAATAACATAAGAGATATTTTTCTGAAAAAACCAATAAGATATCTTATTTAAAGACAGAATAATTCCAAATTATCACATTTCCATATAAACACAATTTAATATATATATTTACCTTATCTGTTTAACTTCATATCTTATCCCAACTTCTCTTTATTACTCCCTTTCCTTCTATTTATTCAAATTATATTTCTTTTACTTTAGATTGTATACAGTTTTTATATCCATCTGTCTTATTTACAATTTCATTATTCTCTTCCAACATTCTTCTTACATTCTTCTAAAATTTTATTAATTCAAATGTAGATGTACAAACCACAAAACATAAATACCTAAAACTTCTTTTGGAAAGCGGCTTACCCCAGCTTACCTCTTTTTATGCAGACATAAATCAAATTCATACTCACTTAATATACTGTTTCATATCTTAATTAACATTCTGTATTTTCTATATATTTTCTCTCCTCTATTCATTCTCATAATTCTATTATATTTATTTCATCTCATTTTAAATAATTATACTTGTATCTTTTGTCTGTTCTCTTCAATTATCTATTTATCTTTACTTTCTAATACAATATTTCTCTTGTAATCACTGGTTGAAGTATGACAACTTTTTATCTTTCCCCTAAATTTGACACTTGAAATAATACATACTTTCCATACTGGTTCTGCTTAGCACAAAGTATTACATTTTGAAATAGTAAAGCAATAATAAAAAAAGGGATTCAATTTATAATATAATCAAAACAATATTCCATAGAGAAATAAACTCTTACTTTTAAACATTTTGTATATTCCCTTTAATACATTATTAACTCATAATTCAGTTTTCTAACTCAATTTCAAGTACTAATATCTACAATACAATCTTATATACTTTTGCAGAATCATATATTAAATTATAATTTACCCTTTGTCTCTGAAAAAAGACCTTTTTTTAATATCTTGTTTTAAACCTTTATGGCTTCTCTTCCCTTTTTCCCTCCCTTTCTTATCAATTCTAGTCTTTTTACCCCACCCCCATCTCTCAAATTCCACTTTTTAGATTTTCCCTCTCTGTAGTGTTTTTCTTTTCTGTTGCTTTCTGGCATTGTATTGATTTTTCATCTTATTTTCCCCTTTCTTGGTTGCTTTTTTAGATTCTGAATTCTGCATTTTCTTTCCCCCCTTATTCTTTTCAGCTATGATTTTTTGTCCATTAAATACTTCCTCTTGAATGTATTGTCCATTAAAGATGGCTTCTCCTTCTTCATCCCAATCCTCTTGTTCTTGTATTTCTTGGTAAGTAGAAATCGCCATTTCCAAAAACCGAAAGATAAATCCAAGACAGTCCTTGCCTTCTTGTTTATCTTGTTGTAGCTTTTGAAATTCCGCTTGTAATTCTTGCACATATAATGCCTATTATTATTATTATTATTATTATTATTATTATTATTATTATTATTATTATTATTATTATTATTATTTAAAAGAGCAACCCAAATGTTTCTAGTCTTTCAAGAAATAGTTCCCCAAAAGTCACAAAGTCACAAAGCAATCCAAAACAAAGGAGACTGTTCCATTAACACTTTCTTCTTCTTCTTCTTCTTTTTTTTTTCCCCTTCCTCCTGGGGTGAAATTCAATTAGACCATTTCAAAATAATTTTTTAGAAGCCTTATTGTCATTAATTTCTAATCTTATAAACTTCAAGCAGTCTTCTTCAATAAAGTCTTAGGATAAATTTTTTTACCTCTTCCTTCCCACTTATAGCAATAAACTTTTAATTTTTAATTCCAATGTTCCAAAATCTTTTATCCCCTTGGCTTTAGTTTTTAGGTTTATTTACCTTCTTAGCCCAAGCAGGTTTTCCAGATTTCCATCAGCTACTTCCGTAGGGAAGGAGAGTGAAAAGAAATAACTTTCCCTTTCCCTTTCTTCTGCTGCTTACACAATCCTTCTGGGAACAATGTAGCAATAGAAAGGCAGATTCCAGGTTTTAAGGGCTCCTCTTTGTACCGGCTCAGCCAAAGAAAAAACTTTCACTTTCTTCCTCCTGCATTTTCTTATCCAGCTGCAGACTTCTTTGTGGCGGCCATTGCTGACTGCCGCTCCACTGCCTTGGGAAAAGGGGGTTTTGCCAGCTGGGGAGAGGGTCTGCAACACCCCCAAAACCCTGTCTGGATCTCCCCTGTCTTCAGCTGCCTCTATGGGGCAGCTATATCCCCCAAATCCAGCCTGATTGGGGGCACCTCAGCAGCGAGTGCAGCAGGGATCGCATGGAAAGGCAAATCCCTGCTGCTGCCGAAGCCTTGCAAACCGGAAGTCCCATAATTGCTGTTTTTATGTGTCATTGCAGGTGTCTCTATCAGTATGTGTCCTTTAATGATTTTATATTTCATGTGGAATAATAGGTCACACTTCCAGTTATTAATTATTGGAGAAGATAAACAGGCAAAGGGATAGAAAGAGTTTGAACATCAGTCTGAAACCTTAATAAAACAGGACAATGTGAAGTATATGCTAAAACTGAATTCAAAACCGAATTATGTAGAAATGGTGAACATGTAATAACAAAAATGTATAAAGTTTAAAAACCTTGAAAAGGAGGTTGAACAGATTCAATGAATGCACTATTAAATTCTGATATTAAATAAAGATGCAGAGAATTTGGGTAATTGGTATTTGGTTTACACTTCATAATAGGTTAAGATAATTTTTTGAAATAAAATGATGTATTCTTGCTATGGGATAACAGAGAAATTATCGAAGATGTGTAAACGTATTTCAACCAATGCAGGAATTGTGAAAAGCATGGCAATACATTTTATCATGCAGGGTGGACTTGTGAGAAAGCTCTGAAATTTGAGATACAAGTTGAAGCAACAATGCAAAGACCATGAAAGGGGAAAAAATTGTAAAGAAACCAGAATTATTTTTTACTGGGATTACTGAGCAAAGAATTAGATAACATTCATAAAGTTTCTAAATGGTAACTGTGGTAAGATTATTGTATGCTCAATGATGGAAGAATCATGGCATTCTCACAGTGGAGGACTAGATTGTGAAAAATGTAGAAATTACAGAAATGAAAAAATATCTCTTGAAAAGAAGGTGGGAAATCAGGTTTTTTTCCTTGGACTTTTTCTTCCTTTCTCTACTTTTGTCATTCCTTTTTTCTTTTAATTAATATTTCATTTTCTTAAACAATTCTTTATAAATATATTTTTTTTAAAAAAAATAGAGAATGATAACAATAAGTAGACTAACTCAAATAATATGTATTTAATATCCAAAACTAAAAGAAAAATGGAAAATAACCCAGAGTTCTATTCGATGTGTGAGATTTTTGGGGGTGGGATTTAAAAATGCCTCCAAACCTCTCAGTTTTAGATGGATTAAAAACACACTATTAAATTTAACAGTTAAATAAAACGTTGCTTCCATTGTTTTCATCCTGATACATTCATACTTCCAGGAAACCAGCAACAGAGTACTGGAAAATCCTATCCTTCCTTTTTGCAATCCAAGCGATCAACAAGAATCCCAACATTTTGTTCAATGTCACCCTGGGATACAACATCTATGACAATTATTTTAGACCACAAATGACTTCGGAGGCTTTGCTGGACCTGCTTTCGGAGGGGGAGGCCAATGTTCCCAACTACAGCTGTGGAAGGCAGAGAAACACCCTGGCTGTTCTCGAAGCGACTGGTACTGACATCTCCATCCAGATTTCAACCATGTTGGGAACCTACAAAATCCCCCAGGTATGTCTTTGTTGTGAAGGCCATTTTTAGACATGCAACATAGAGCCAGACATCCTCTGTTGTACATGAAGAGAACGGTTCTATTGTGTGAATTGCATGAAGTAAGGATGAAGGTTCTATCAAAGATTGAAGCAGACAATCTGCTTTCTGGAACACTCGTAATATAGACTGTGTATCTCTGCTGGCTATTTGCAATAGCCAAATGCTTCATTGAAGAGCTGCGGTGACACAGTGGTTAGAATGCAGTACTGTAGGCAACTTCTGCTGACTGCTGCTGACTGCAATTTGGCATTTCCAAACTCACCAGGCTTAAGGTTAACTCAGCCTTCCATTTTTGTGAGATGGGTAAAATGAGGACTCAGATTGTTGGGGGCAGTATACTGATTCTGTAAACCACTTAGAGAGGGCTGTAAAAGCACTGTGAAGTAGTATATAAGTCTAAGAGGTTTTGGTATTGCTATTCAAGTGAGAAGAGAGGCAATGTAAGCAGAATGACCAGGAGTGGAACAATTGCTCCATTAGGGCTGGATACTGTTTTTATGATCTCTCTCTCTCAAAACAAACAAATAAATAAATAAAGTTAACTTTTTTCCCTTTTCAGATCAGTCACGGTTTTGATTCCCAGGTTGTGAGTGATGAAAATCCTTTCTTCTACTCAATGCTCCCTGCTGAAGGAGCCCAGTACCCTGGGATGGTGAAATTGGTCCTCCATTTCAGGTGGACCTTGGTAGGTCTCCTTGCTCCAGACACCGAGAATGGACAAAGGTTCGTGAGGATGTTGACTTCCACACTGGTCAGGAATGGAATTTGCCCAGTTTTATCACAAACCTTTTCCCCAGCTTCTCAGGAAGCAAAAATAGACTGGTATATATTCCTCAGTTGGAGAAAGATTAATGTCTTTATTTTTGCTGCAGACTTGAGTTCATTCAATGCAGGGATTATTCTTGTGCAGCTGGTATTTGATAGTCTTGCTGAGCCTCCAAGAGGAAAAGTCCTGCTAACCACAATCCGTTGGGACTTCACTATTTATTTGAAAAAACGATCTTTTCCGGTCAAATACTTCCATAGCATATTTTCCTTTCCTATGAAAAAAGATTTATTTGAAAGATATGATAGGCCTTTGAACCTTCATTTCTTTATGAGACAATATATAGAGATCTCCTTCCTATGTTGCTACACCAATAATGCCTTTTCAGTGAAAACATGGAAACAGTGCAGGCAGAGAGAAGATCTGGAAGCTCTCATGAAAGAGGAGATGGATCCAATCCTGACTCGGGACAACTATATCATTTTCAACACAATCTGGGCTTTGGCACGTGCCTTAAATGCAGCTTATTTATCCAGATCCAGCAACACATTTAAAACTGGCAAAAATTTGAAAACTCCTATGCTGAAAGCGTGGCGGGTATTTATTTTCTATTGCACAGCTCTCCATAGCAGCTGAGAAGTTATGTTATAATTGTAGGTACCTAACAATAACTATACTGTCAGGATTCTGGCAGTTAGTCCAATTAAATCATGAGCCTCGAGTGACACTCCCAAAACTAAAAGGGATTTATTAGAAGTTAACATTCTGGCATTAGCCCGGGCGTAGCCAACTCTGAGATACGTAATTCATTCTCACCCTTGATCCTGCTTTCCCCCGCAACCCTCTGGATGTATCATCCAGTGAAAAACATCCATAGCCAAGAGTCATCAATCAGTTAGATTTTTGCAGGACAGAAGCTTCAGTCATCTAATCAGACTCTGAAGAAAATATGAATGGAATGTACTTTCGATTCCACACTGCTCTCTGAAACACCCCCCCCCTTTCTTTCTGTTGACAACTATAAAACGTGTATACAAAATGTTTTATGAGTTGACATATATTGTATTTGGAATATAATACATACATTAAATTCCAATTTTCCATTGCTTTCCTTTCTGCAGTTTATTTCACCCTGCTCATTTCTTTTCTGATTTCTATTTACAAGTTTCTTGTTAAAAAATATTATTCTTTTCTTCTTTGACTCTTTTTTTTTTTTACAAGCAGGACATACACCAAAAAGTGTGTGCTGTGTATATTAAGCTGTTTAACATCTCTGATCCTCTCACTTCCTGAGCTGCCCTTCTGCTCCAGGGCAGCCTTTAACCATTCTTTGGCTAAGAATTCCTCTGATTTTCCTTCCCTGGCTCAAAACTGTCAGTAGATAGATAACAAAGGATCTAATCAGACTGTTTCATATAGAGAAGCCACTTTGGGCCAGGAAGATAAGGAGGGTGAGGTCAGGTGAGAAGATGAAGAGTTGGACTGGGAAAAGCATGGAAGCAACAAGTGTGAAGAATATTCCACAAAATATTCCATAGGTGTTCCATAAAATTGAAGGAGGTGACCTTAACTGGTACCAGAGATTATTTTTCACCATGGAGATAATTGGGGTCTTTTCTCCACGGCAAGTTGTCCATCTGTCACCTCAATGTAGACTGTCATAAGCACAACCTACTAGTAGAACAAAGGTCCCTACATTCATCCTCAAAGAGAAAAGATTTTTCTCTAACTAGCTGCTGATTGACCTGTAAACCAGTTGTTTATAATATCATTTCTATGTGGGGCATCTGATTTCATTTTGGCTTTATTGGCAAAATTCCTTCGGTATGTTTTATTTATTCATTTTTTATTTATTACCTTTTAGTTGTCAAGCATGTATTAGATAACAGATATAATTAGAGCATGATTATGATTACATGAAATGGGTACAAATAAAAAGAAACATTAGGACAGGGATGTTAGGCACATTGGTGTTCTTATGCACATCTCTTATAGATCTCTTAGGAAAGGGGTGAGGTTAACAGTAGACAGTATAAGGACAAGGTTTTGGGGGTTTGGGGAAGAAATCACAGAGTCAGGTAGTGCATTCCAGGCATTGATAACTCTGCTGCTAAAGTTTGGAGTGGTTTATCTTAACTTTGTATCTATTGTGTGATCTTGTATTGTTGTGGTTGAAGCTGAAGTAGTCATTGATGGGTAGGACATTATAGCAGATAATTTTATGTACTACGCTTAGGTCAGATTGAAGGAAGCATAGTTCAAAATTTGTCTTAGCCCAAAATTTCAGGTCTGGTGGTATAAGGTATTCTTCTGCAAGCAGAGGAGTGGAGGACTCTTCTTGTGAAATATCTCTGGACTCTCTCAATTGTATTAATGTCCAATATGCAGTGTGGGTTCCAGACAGATTAGCTGTATTCGAGAATTGGTCTAGCAACTGTTTTGTATGCTCTAGTTAGCAGTACAATATTACCAGAGAAGAAGCTATGCAAGATTAGGTTAACAATTCTTAATGCCTTTGTTTTTGGCAATGTTGTTACAGTGGGCTCTGGCACTTAGTTCATTTCCTGCAGGGTTTTAATTTTGGACCTCAATAGTTCATACTGGATATACACTTTCCTTTGGTTACTTCCCATTGGTTTTCCGAAGTTTGCAGTGACAATTATGAATGGAAGAGATAAAGAACATTCTTTACCACCCTCATTTTTGAAGCCAATCTTGATTCTTCTAACCAGATTTTTATGCCAGTTGGGATGGCAAAGTCTTAGAAAAACACATGGTCCTGTGTAACATTGCCCATTTTTCCTTCCATCCCAGCTTCATTCTTTCCTTCAAACCTCTCAGTTTTATAATAATTCCATCAATGGGGTCTATTTGGATGAAAATGGAAACCTGGTAGCAGACCTGGACATTGTGAACACTGTGGTTTTCTCCAATATGTCTTTCATCAAAGGGTCCATTGGGAGGCTAGAAAGAGTGGGATCCCTGGATTTCAAGTTGATAATGAACCTGAATGCTATTGCAAAGATGGAGATGCTGAACAAGGTGGGGAAAAGACTTCATTCTTCTCTTTATGAAGATCTTTCCAAGACAATTACTGAATTGGAACAGGGGTGGACTTGGGATGTCATCTCAGTTCTCCCAGAGAGGAAACATCTTCCCATTAGATGTTTAGGTGTCTATGAGAAAAATATCCTTAATTATTCCAGTTAACTGTTTATCAAACTTCTACAAGGAAGCTGGATTTATATCAAGGGACAAAGTGATGGATTTTGTCAAAGCAGAAATCCATTCAACTTTCTGTTCAGTAGGTTCATTGAGAATTTAAATAAAATTGTAATGGGGGAAAAACTAGAAGAGAAGGTAAATAGGCAAAAAGCAAGCCAAGTCAGTTTGAAGAGCTCCTTGTTTCTTGTAGGCTTCAAATTTAGCAAATCAAACTTGAATTGTTGTTCTCCAAACTTTGCATTTTACCTCTTTTAGAAAATAAAATAATCCATGTTGTGGATGTTATTTTTTTTTTACCCTCTTTTCTGGCCAGCCCTTCCCTCCTTCCAGGTGTGTGGAAAGCTGTTCTCCTGAATTCATGAAGGTGGCTCAGGAAGGGAAGCCCATCTGCTGCTACAATTGTCGTCCTTGTGCAGAAGGATCCATCTCCACCATGGAAGGTGAGTGATAGCAGGAGAAAGAGACAGACTTTGGGGAGGATCGGAGATCCTGAGATTCTCCATGAACATGTATGTTGAAAGGCTTGGCCAGAGTGGTCCCTGCCTCTTTGAGTCTTGAATAAGATATACCTTTATGTCATTGTAAATTTTAACAATAGTTCTTAAAGATTAATCCGGTATATAGCACAAGCAAACAGGTATAGATATCATGGAGAAAGGCACAGGATTAGTGAGGGTTGAGTATTGTGAGAGATATGACATCTCCTGCTCTTTATCTTTTACAACACATCTTCGACATTTCAAATTACTCTTTACTTCATTGCTCTAAATAGTGAGAGTTCCCAGAAACCAGAATATAATGGTGGAATTTTGATTGGATCTTTGGAAGAGGATTGACCAAATTCTGTCCATGTCTGGTGGGACCTTTGGGCAGCCACAGTTTCAAGTTATAGTTATTGGTCTTTACACAGTGGATGCATTTCTTTGCTAAAGGAGTCTCACAGAGTGTCTTCTCTGTGCTCTTCATTCTATTTGCTGGGGGAGGGGGAGTTGGTGGTCTTATGGAATAAGTGACTGTGCTGTTCACTGGTTCCTTTTTATCAGCCTGGGGACTCCTGGCTTTATACTTCCTGAGTCTGACATTGCAGAGGTTCTGCTGGAGTCTCTTCTTAAAGTAATTTTCAGAATCATGGTCCATGGAGAGGAGAGGAGAGGAGAGGAGAGGAATCATGAGCTTTGGTTGAGCCAAACTTCCTTCTTGATCTTATTGGAAGATGTTCCTCTTTCTGATAATAAAGAAAATGAGGAATGCATTTTGATGTCCTCACTCCATATCAAACTCATTTTCAAGGGCCACTCCACCTGATGTTTCTTTCTCCATGGCAAAAGTAGTATTTATAATTTTCAGCTTGCATAAGCTACATTAAGCAAATCTTTTGCATGTACTTAATTCCATTGTAGAATGGATCTCATTGGTGCCTTAAAGCATCGAGGTTCAGACATTAAAAGGTAAAATCTCAACAAATAAATGTTCTGTCTTACATATTGGCAAAAAAAAATCAGAAAATAAAATACAAGCTGAAAAGTCAAGATCTTGTTGATGATCCAAACTCTGTCAAGGACCTTGGAATACTCATCTCTAATGATCTAAGTGTGAGAGCCCATTGTAACTACATAGCTAAAAAGGCATTAAGAGTTGTTAACCTAATCTTATGTAGCATTATCTCTGGTAATATCACACTACTAACTAGAGCATACATGTTTGCTAGACTAATACTCAAATACAGCTCATCAGTCTGGAACCCACATTATGTATCTGATATTAACAGAGTTGAGAAAGTCCAGATATATTTCACAAGAAGAGTTCTCCACTCCTCTACTCGTTGAAGAATACCTTATGCCACCAGACTTGAAATTCTAGATCTAGAAAATCTAGAACTACGTTGTCTTCAGTCTCATCTAAGTATAGTATATAAAATCATTCATTGCAATGTCCTACCTGTCAATGAATACTTCAGCTTCAACCGTAACAATACAAGAGCAAACAATAGATACAAATTCAAGGTTAATCGTACCAAACTTGATTGTAGAAAATACAACTTCAACAACAGAGTGGTCAATGTCTGGAAAACTCTACCTGACTCTGTGGTTTCTTTCCCAAACCCCAAAAACTTTAACCTTAGACTGTCTACTTTTGACCTCACCCCTTACCTAAGAGGTCTGTAGGGGGCGTGCATAAGTGCACCAACATGACTACTGTCCCTGTCCTATTATTTCTGTTATTTTACTTATATGTATCCATTTCATGTATTCATAACTATGTTTATACTTATTCCTATTATCTTGTAAGCGATTGACAAATGAAATAAATCTAAAATCTAAAATGGTGGAACTGCCTTTCTTCCTTGAGTCCTCCCTCCCTCCCTTGTTCTTTTTCAACAAGTTCATTGTTGAAATGGTGACATTAAAAAAGAAGTATTAAGCTGTTCTATCTTGAGGGAAATGAAGAAATATATTGATTCCACCGACACACAACCGTGCACACCAAAAACAAGTTTAGCCAAACAATGCATTTTATTAAAAAACATGTTAAAGGGAGATACTACTCTTGCTCTTTTTCAGATGCAGACAAATGTATCAAATGTCCAGATGATCAACATCCAAACATCAGTCGAGTTCACTGTATCCCCAAGATTAAAAGTTATCTTTCTTATAAGGAAAATCTGGGGATCATCCTGACTTCCATTGCCTTGTTCCTCTCTTTAACCTCAGGCTTTGGCTTGGGGATCTTTGTTAAATTCATGGAAACACCCATTGTCAAAGCCAACAACCGGGATCTCTCCTACATCCTTCTGGTCTCCCTCCTGCTTTCCATCTTGACCTCCTTCCTGTTCATTGGCCAGCCAAGGAGAGTGACTTGCCTCCTCCGACAAACAGCCTTCAGCATTGTCTACTCAATTGCCATTTCTTCAATCTTGGCCAAAAGCGATCACGGTGGTGTTAGCCTTCTTGGCCACAAAACCAGGGAATAAAGTGCAGAGATGGTTGGGGAAGAGCTTGGCCAACTCCATCATCCTTTCTTGTTCAGGTGTCCAAGTTGTTGTCTGCAGTATCTGGATGGGCACTTCTCCCCCATTTCCTGACTCTGACATGCACTCCCAACTTAGAGAAGTCATCCTACAATGCAATGAAGGTTCTGTCACCATGTTTTATGTAGCCCTTGGGTACATGGGCTTCCTGTCTGCTGTCTGCTTCACGGTGGCTTTCCTGGCCAGGAATCTACCTGGGGCCTTCAACGAAGCCAAGCTGATCTCCTTCAGCATGCTGGTCTTCTGCAGTGTCTGGGTATCCTTTGTGCCTGCCTGCCTACTTGAGCACCAAGGGAAGTACACAGTGGCTGTTCAGGTCTTCTCCATCTTGGCCTCCAGTGCTGGACTCTTGAGCTGCATCTTCATCCCCAAGTGCTACATTATTATTTTTAGGCCAGATTTGAATACCAAAGAACACTTGATGTCAAAATAAAATTTAAAAAATGACTTAGAAATCTGTTATTTTTCAGAAATGTCATTTAGTAGGCTTGATTAACAGGTTTTGACCATTTAATGTTTGTTCATTTATTTATTTTTATGACATTACCAATCCTTACAATTGTTAATCCATTTAAACAATGATGGAATATATTTCCAAGGTTTTTATGGAAGAGGAATAAAACTCAAGAATTAGATATAAACTACTCCAAGATCTTTATTTATGAGTTTATCAGACTTGAAATTGTATTTTGATACATGTTGTCTGGCCTGGTTAAAAGAATAAGTGAACTTCCAGAAGAGGATGTTACTTTAATTAGAGGCCCATGATTTAAGATTGGGATGGCACAGCTATTTATGTTATGATAAAACTAAATTTAACGTTGCTTTTAATACTCACTTTGTTAAATGTGCTGTACTAAGAGTCTGGAATAAATGTAAAACAATAAATATAAAATATGTATATTTAGAAAAATATAAATGTAAAATAGATCTCTGTGAAATTTCCTCTTTGGGTGTCACCCCAGGAAACTTTCTTTCAGAAAAGAAATGGTGGTGAAGCCAGGTGGGAGGACGTATTGCAAAATTCCATCTTTCAACTCTGGTGACCTTATTACAAAAATTGAGGGAAGAACTTGAATCAGAATGTTTGCCATCAATTTACATACCAGATCTAATACCAGATAAGTTACCTAAAATATACTGTAATAAGGTGTGTCAAATGAATGTTGGGAGTGTAAAAGTAAAGAAGGGATTTTTTTTATCATTTATGGTGGACATGTGATAAAGCAAAAATATTTTGGAGGAAGGTTCATATTTTAATGCAGAAAGTTCTGAAAATGAAGATAAAAATGAAACCAGAAACTTTTATTTTGGTTTTAATGCAGAAGTGGTATTAAGCCAGTCCTGACATGTTCTGAAGAAGTGGTAGCGATTCCACCTCTTGTTGGCCCTGCCCCCATCTATTCACTGCCTCCTGAGTCCCAGCTGATCATCTGAGTCTTCTTTGGTTGCCTTGCACAGGATAACAGAGTTGGAAAACAGGTTAGTGGGGTGAGGAGGAAAATGGGGATTTTATAATTTCCTTTCCTTGCCATACCCACCAAGCCACACCACACCCATCAAGCCACACTCACAGAACTATAGGAAAAAAAATGAATAACACCATTGGTCCAATGGAAAAACACTTAGAAAAAACAATTGGAACTTTGACTCTATATATGTTGACACCAAATCTCATTTTAAAATCACAAAGGTGTGGGTAAAACTCAGTCTCCAGATGAATGGGAATATTTGGTAAGCAAATGAAGACATAAGGAACATGTCCTTACAGCTCACAGTGACCTTTGGTAAGTTACATCAGTGATGGGATTCTGTGGGCATGGCTTGGTGGGCATGGTGTGGCATGGTGGGCATGGCGGGGAAGGATACTGCAAAATCCCCATTCCCTCCCCGCCCCAATAACCTGCTTTCCAGCTCCATTTTCCTGTGCAGGGCAAAAAATAAGACCAAGCCAATCAGCTGGCACTCGGGAGGCAAATACATATGGCGGGGCCAGTCAGAGGTGGTATTTGCTGGTTCCCCAAAGTACTCATAATTTCCATTACCAATTCTCTGGAACTGGTCACAGGCTGCTGAATACCACCTCTGAGTTACATCAAAACATCCTCATAGCAACCCTGAATCTGAAGATCAAATATATTTTAGACAGAAGACCCCTTTTCTTTGCAGATCACAGAAGGACAAGAATTAACCTGAGATTAACCATGTTGCTGTTGTTCCAAAAATGGTCCAGCATGGCGCAAAAGCCAATCAGAGCATACTGTAACAGGCCTAGCCTAATCAGGAGGTAGTTGGGGCCACCTGGATCTCCAATTCTTCCACAAGACAGCAGATGCCAAAGAGAAGGGCTGCTTCCTTGGTCCAACAGGATGATATGGTTTTATAGAGGGGATGCCAAGAATCTCTCTCTACTTGCCCTGTGCTGGGCCATCTTGCATGCCAAATAATTAATGACTTAATCCACTCTACTTTCTGACAGATATTTCACACATACTTAACCAAGGACTATAGAGTATCAAACAAATTAGACAAGTTGTATAGATGGAGGATTTATTAAGTTTACTTGTCTAGATCAGTTCAACAGGTTTCATAGGTTTTATATCTAAAAATGTTATTCTATCCTATTTTTACCTATTTCTAAACATGTACATATTTTGCTGTATTTTATACGCTGGCCCCTGACCACCATCGTCTTCTGGTTTATTTTATTATTTAGTTCCACCTTTACAAACAAATAATGGCTGTTCTCCAATGAAGAAAAATGTCTACTTTTTTTTCAAAGTTGAAATATCCTAACAGTAGAACTCAAAGTCAAATTTTGGATGACTATAATGAATAAAAGTGATTTTCAGGGATTTTGTACTGGTTTGGAACTTTGTAAGAGAGAAGAATGTCACATGAACAAAAACGGCACTCATCTCTTAACAAAGGCAAACCAGAATCAGTTGTATTCATATTGAGGATTGACATTTTGGAATCATGCCAAAATTCTCTCTTGAGATTGGAATGTATTGAGAGCAGAGGTGATATTCAGCAGGTTCTGACCAGTTCTGGAGAACCAGTAGCAGAATTTTTGAGTAGTTCAATGAACTGGCAAATGCCTCACTCCTATCTATTCTCTGCCTCTCAAGTCCCAGCTGATTGGTTGGGCCTTCTTTGGTTGCTCTGCAGAGAGCACAGAGAATGGAGACTGGAGCTGGAAATCAGGTTAGTGGGGTGGAGGGGGAATGGGGATTTTGTACTTTCCTTCTCCTGCCACCTCCACAGAACAGGTAGTAAAAATTTTTTGAATCCCACCACTGATTGAGAGATTTTCTAAGGGATGTGTCAGGAAAATACTTTAAGTGCTGACCAACTGCCATGATGCTATAATACTGTAATGCTGTAATGATGATGCAATGGTAGGAATGGGATGTTTGGGAGAAATGAGTTTGGGAGAAAGTTGTTCTCCTGCCACACTCCTGGGTACCTTTTCAGAGTTTCACCCCATTTGTGATTCTGTCATTTCCGTGTATGTGCCATTTTTCAATGGAAGAAGAAGTGTGGCAGGGGAGTTAGTACAAGTAATCCTTTTTGATGTAACCTCAATATCTTAAATCTTATACTGAACTTTCACATGATATACAACTGGAGGACTGGAGCCAGATGTCTAGAAACCTGTCACCTCTTGGAGAGATAGCAAGAAGAGAAGGGACCATAAATATTCCAACTCTGAAAAATATGCCCAGGGAAACTCTTCTAAGATACTTTCCCAGAAAAGTGGGAGAGGATTAACATGTTGGTTCTTTGTTTGACTAAATCCACATCAGAATAAGGGGAGGGGTTCTAACTCCCTTTATCGATTACTGTATGCCTAGAAGCATCTTAAATTCTGCTTTGACTAGTACCGGCACCACTTCCTTTCAATAAAGAATTCCTTTTGAATTACCTAACTTTCAGAAGTTCATTCTTTTTGGTTGAAGGGGAAAAGTCCAGTGCTTACATAAAGCAGAATCTGCAATAGAGGTCAACCCGGAGAGGATTTTTTTTAAAAAAAAAAACTTCACTCTACCAAGGGGACCCTGCAAAAATGTCTGAATATAGCAAGGGGAAGCTGAATGCTGGGAGAAACTTCAACAACTATCCAGCCAGACACTGACTTTGTGTATCCCATCGAAAACATGAAGTTGCCTGTGAAAATTCCACAAAGTCCCAGTGATCTATAGGTATAAGAAAGAGAGACAGCTGGGATGGAGGAACCAAGGGAGTAACCCTCATCTGGGGTAACCATAAACCCAGATGGCAAAAGGAGCTGGAGGCCCTCTGATCAGGAAGAATGGGTTGAGGAACCAGTGGCAGATGACTGACTGAAACAGTACATAAATCACCTCATGAGGGAAGTTCTGGAAGACCTCAATGTGAGGGATGAACCAGGTCATCAATGTAGGAGATCGAGTGAACCAGAAATTAAGAGAACCTGAGCCGTCACCCCTGATCCAGCTGAGAATGATCGGGCATTGGAACAAGCCAGAGGACCAGCAACCATACCAGATACCCGACCCCTTGCCACTCCAGAGCAGTGGATTAACCTGGGCCAACCCAGAGACATACAATTGCAGAGAAAGGTCCCTCTCTTAGGGTTAAAATTTGATGGGGACCCCCAGAACCTAGGATTTTTCCTGGTGCAAGTCGCCAACTACATGCAAGAATACGGGCAGAATTTCCCAGCCCTGGGGCCCGAGTGCGATTTGTCACCCTGGCCCTAGAAGGGGCAGCAGCCAGATGGATGGTGACTCTCCACAACATCAATGCCCCAGAACTGAGGAACCTCAATCAATATGTGACAGCCCTACGCAACTGCTTCAAAGACCCCCTTGCTGATAGAAAAGCCCATGACCGCATTAGAGTCGTAAAACAAGGCCATCACCCAGTAGCTGAGTCCACTGAGGAATTTCGTGATATGGCCAGCTGACTCAACTGGCCGGAAGATATCCTAGATGTTGGTTCAAAGATGGACACAATGATGACCTGTACACTGCCTGCCTGGCCCATGGGGCCCCAAGCCTCCTGCATGAATGAGAGGAGGCACAGATAGATATGACCCGTAACCAGTACCACAGTGGCAGAGTTTGGAGAAGATCCCCACCCCAGGGAAAGTGGGAATTTTTCAAATCCCAAACCACCATGACTGCAAGACCATCTGGCTACTTAAAGTGTGAAAAAGAGAGGCACTGCAGAGCAGAATGCTGTTCTAAAACCCCTGCCAGTAAGCCAGAACACCCACTGTGGGGAAACCTGGAAAATCCAACCCTCGAGGAAAAGAAACCGGCCTGAGAAGCCAAGAAGCTGTGAGGTTCTGGTTACCCCCACAACCCAGAAGAAGAATACCCAATGCCCCAAGGAGACCTGAGCCAGTCTGAAAATGATCCAGAAGATGACCCATTGGTAAGTGACACAATTGAACCACTCATTCTACCCCAAGACTATTTATCCCCAGTCAAGGGAAGGGGGAGGAAGTTGCAGCGTTACTGGATTCGGGATGCACCCGGTGCCTAATCAACCCCACCCTAGCAGAGAAATTGGGAATCCAACTAAGGAAAATGGAAAATCCCATCACTTTCTGCCAATTAGATGGAACTATAGTGGGGGGGAGCCAGACAGCTTTGCCACAGAACCATTGAAAATAAGACTAGGGAACCATAGTGAGATGCACACATTCATTGTAGCACCAGGAATGGAAGGGCCACTAGTCCTAGGACTCACATGGCTATGGAAATGGAATCCAAAAATAAACTGGAAAAGAGGAACCGTACATTTCCAGAAACATGTAGGATTTGCAAACAGCCCAGAGGAAAGGAAAAGAAAGCGAACCAGCCATGGTTGGTCAGCCGGCTGAACCCATCAACATCCCCCAAAAGTACCAGGATTTAGCCCAAGTATTTAGCGAGGAGGCTTCTGAAGAACTCCTACCTCACTGTGCCAGAGACTGCGCCATTGAAATCCTACCAGGGGCTAAATTTCCAAAACCAAAAATGTACTGCATGTCCCCCAGAGAACTAAAAGAACTCAGAGCATTTATTGATAAAAATCTAAAAAGAGGTTTCATTGAACCTATCCGACCAAAAATAGCAGCTCCAGTATTATTCCGTGGAAAGAAAGATGGCTCCTTACACCTATGTGTGGATTACAGAAATTTAAATACAATTGGTGTGGAGAATATGTACCCACTCCCGCTCATGAAGGACATGCTAGCCCACCTCTCTAAAGGAATATTTTTTTCATAGTTAGACCTACGAGAGGTATACTACTGCATCAGAATAAGGGAGGGGGATGAGTGGAAGATGGCTTTTAATGCCCCACAGGGATGCTACCAATTTAAAGTGTTCCCTTTTGGACTACAAGGAGCATCTGCCATGTTCATGCAATTAATTAAAGAGACTCTCCATGATTTTTTGTACAAAGGGGTTCTAGTTTATCTCGATGCTATTTTAATCTACACTGAAACAAAAGAAGAACACATCAAGTTACTCCGAGCAGTTCTCACAAAACTCCAAAACATCAAACTATATGCAAAACTCTCTGAATGTGAATTCCATCAAGCAAAAATTGACTACCTGGGATATAGAATATCTCACAAGGGAATAGAGATGGATCCACAAAAAGTAAAAGCTGTCAATGATTGGAGCCGCCCCATACTCACAAACAACTGCAAAGCCACCCCATACTCACAAACAACTGCAAAGCTTCCTGGGTTTTGCAAACTTTTACCGCCAGTTCATTCCAGCTTTTGCAAATATCGCTCTCCCCATCACAGACTTGTTAAAAATGAAAAGGGTGGGATAAACCCAAACCAAGGTAACCCCTTACCTGGATGATGGAATGCCAAGCTGCATTCGAAAAACTTAAAGAACTGTTCTCAGCAGAACCAATCCTGAAACACCCAGACCCTGAATGACCATTTGTCATCCAAGCAGACGCTAGCGATGTAGCAGTTGGAGCAGTTATGCTCTAAAAGAATGGATGTGGACTGTTACAACCATGTGCTCATACTTCCAAGAAACTGACAGAAACCAAGCAAAGATGGACCATATGGGAGAAAGAGGCATATGCTGTGCGATGAGCACTCCTCACATGGAGACATTTCCTAGAAGGGAACCAAATCCTCTTTGAAGTCTGGACTGATCATAGAAATCTAGAAGCCCTGAAACTCTCAGAAAAACAAGTAAGGTGGGCTCAATACTATAAAGAGTTTAATTTCACTCTCAAGTATCTCCCAGGGGGAAAAATTTCTTGGCAGATGCCCTGTCCAGGAAACTCCAATACAACAGCAAAAAAATTGAAGTTATAAAACCCATGATGCAACCAACCCAACTTGCAGTCAAAGTAATCACCCAGGCACAAGAGAAGAAAAAATCACTGACTGACAATGCAACAACTTCAATATTTAAGGAGGCACTACTTAAGGATGACTGGCTCCAGGCTAACAAAGACATTTGCTTACTCAAAGATGGTCTAGCCTGGGTACAAAAAAAACTTTACGTCCCTGCCAGCCAGAGGATGGACCTCATGAAATGATGCCACAATTCAAAAATAGCAGGACACTTTGGTTTGGTAAAAACCCTGCACCTCATCAAAAGACAATTTTGGTGGCCATCGCTCAAAAAGGACATTGAAAGCTAAATTGCAGGAAATACAATTTGGATTGTAACTGATCTTTTTTCAAATCTTTTGGACCATGCCAAAAGATCCCAACAACCAAGGCATTGGCAAAGATGTTTTTAATGTGCATTTATTGCCTTCATGGAGCTCCCCAAAGGGTTATCTCAGATAGGGGTGTACAATTCACATCCACATTTTGGCAGGTGTTTTTAAACCTATTAGGCTCCACCCAGGGTTTGTCATCTTCTAATCATCCCCAGACTAATGGCGAAGCAGTACGATCTAATAGCATATTAGAACAATATTTAACAATATTTAACAATATTTATTTATACCAACAGGACAATTAGATTGACCTTCCTCTTGCAGAGGTAGCATACAACTCGGTCCACAGCAGCACTGGTTTCACCCCATTCCAGGTAGCCACAGGCCAAGAATTCGACCCCATGCTAGAGCTACCTACCAAGGAACCTGAAATTCCCTCCCTTAAGGAGTGGATAAATAATTTGCAAACCACTTGGCCAGTGGTCAAACTAGCCTTACAAGAGGCTTTTAAAGCTGAAGTGGACAAAAAACATTGTGATCCTAAACCATTTAAATTTGGGGACTATGTATATTCGTCTACAAAATTCCTAAAATCATTGCAACCCTCTAAGAAACTGGGACCTAAACTCATTGGGCTATTTTCCATCTCCAGAATTATTAATCCTGTTACAGTAGAGCTTCTACTTCCCAGGTTCTTCTAGAGCTTCTACTTGTATAGTTTCATCCAGTATTTCACTGTAACCTACTCAAACCAGAGATCACTTCGAACTTTCAATACCCCCCTTCCCATACTTCCAACTCCCATTATGGTACATAGGGAACAACATTTTGAAATTAAATATATCCTTGATTCGTGCACTTACCGTGGATTCACACAATATTTAGTAGCTTGGAAACACCTTCCTTCCTCAGAAAATGAGTGGGGAGCCAAACAACATGTAAAAGCACCCACATTACTATGGAAGTTCCACCTGAAATACTTTTTACTTCTTTTTTTTTACTTTTATTTTATTTGTCGATTGTTTACGAGATAAGTAAAAGTGTATACATAATTATGAATACATGAAATGAGTACATATAAGAAAAATAAAAGAAAAATAAAAGAAACAATAGGACAGGGACGGTAGGCACGTTGGTGCGCTTTATGCACCCCTACAGACCTCTTAGGAAAGGGTGAGGTCAATAGTAGACAGTCTAAGGTTAAAGTTTTGGGGTTTGGGGAAGAAACTACAGAGTCGGGTAGAGTATTCCAGACATTGACCACTCTGTTGCTAAAGTCGTATTTCCTGCAGTCAAGCTTGGTGCGGTTAACCTTGAGTTTGTATCTGTTGTGTGCTCTTGCGTTGTTATGGTTGAAGCTGAAGTATTCATTGACAGGTAGGACATTGCAATGTATGATTTTATATACCATGCTTAAATCAGACCGAAGACGGCGTAATTCAAGGTTTTCTAGTTCTAGAATTTCAAGTCTGGTGGCATAAGGTATTCTACAACGAGTAGAGGAGTGGAGAACTCTTCTTGTGAAATATTTTTGGACTTTCTCAATTGTGCTAATATCAGATACGTAATGTGGGTTCCAGACTGATGAGCTGTATTCGAGTATTGGTCTAGCAAATGTTTTGTAAACTCTAGTTAGTAGTGTGATATTACCAGAGAAAAAGCTATGTAAGATTAGGTTAACAACTCTTAATGCCTTTTTGGCTATGTAGTTGCAGTGGGCACTAGCACTTAGATCATTAGAGGTGAGTATTCCAAGGTCCTTTACAGAGCTTGGATCATCAACAAGATCTTGAATATTCAGCTTGTATTTTATTTTCGGATTTTTTTTTGCCAATATGTAAGACAGAGCATTTATTTGTTGAGATTTGAAGTTGCCATTTGTTTGACCATTCTGATACACGGTCAAGATCTTCTTGAAGGGTAGCAGTATTGTCTGTGGTATTGAACAGCTTTACATCATCAGCGAAAAGAACGCAGTTGCTCTTAATATGATCACAGAGGTCATTTATGTAGAGTATGAAGAGAGTTGGTCCTAGAACACTGCCTTGGGGGACACCACTATTGACAGGTACAGAATTTGATAGGACACTCCCAATTTTGACCATTTGTTTTCTGTTTTTCAAGGTTTTTCAAAGATTATGCTTAGAGGTTTGGCTATGGCAGTGGATAACTTTGTTAAGAAATAGGCACATATTCCATCCGGTCCAATAGATAGGGATGGTTTTAGATTGCGTAGTGCTTTTTCAACATTGTCTTCTGTAAAATCGATATGTATTAGATCACTGTAGTTATCTGTGGTTTGGCTAGGAAATGCTGGGCATGATCCATTGCTGTTTACAAATACTGAGGCAAAGAATGTGTTAAAGAGGTTGGCTTTAATGGTATCGTCGTTGCAGTCTTTACCATTAGGTCCTATCAGGGGTGGGATGGACCTTGAATCTTTTAGTTTGTTGTTTACAAAATTGTAAAAAGCACTGGTGGAATTGGTGCTTAGAAGGTTTTCCTCTTGTTCAATGTGATAATTGGTGCATTCGGTCTTTATTTGGTGGCATAAATTTTTGTATCGGCTTTTGAAATTGGCAACGTGACCAGATTTGTTTTTCTGCCAGAGTGATCTCTTTTTGGATTGAAGTTTCCTTATTGTTATGGGCAATCTGTTTTTTTGTTTTGTTTTGGGAGTAGTTGTTGGTACATATAGTTTGATGACTCTTTTGGCTTCAAGTAAAAATATGTTGTAATGGTCTTCAACAGTATTGCATCCAGTGAATAGAGATTGCCAATCAAGGGATGAGAAATCGTTGTTTATAAGATCATAGTTGCCTTTTTTGAAATTATAATTGGGGATCACATCATTGTGGTGGTTTTTGTGTGGACGTATGTTGAGACAAAAGTCAATCATATTGTGGTCACTGCTGGAAAAGGGTTCTTTAGTTTGTATTCCGTAAATTAAATTCAAACTATTGCAGAAGATGAGATCGAGGCAGTTGTTTAGTCTAGTGTTGTTGGATACTAGCTGTTCCAGTCCCAGATTTGTAACAGCATTGTAAAAGGTTGCATGTATGGTTTCAGTTGTACATTCATTTAGGGTCCAGTCAATATGAGGCAGATTGAAATCTCCAAGAAAGATAAAAGGGTATGGGCAGGATGCTGCCCATGTTAGTAGTGTATTTAGCTTGTTTATATGTTCGATGTCATAATCGGGTGCTCTGTAACATAGTAAGAATTGAATTGTGATATTTAAGGATAGTTCACAGATAATGGTCTCAGGAAGAGCAAGCTCCTGGGTAACTTGGATATTTTTTAGATGTAAGGACTTTTTGTAGAAGATAGCAACACCACCTCCTCTACGAATTTCACGTTCTGATCGGTAAACATGATAGTCTCTTACTGTGGTAATGGAGTCGGGGAGAGATGCATTGAGCCATGTTTCACAGACAAATATAATGTCGAATTTAGCCATATTTAGTAGGAGGAAAAATTCAGGTATTTTATTTACAAGGCTTCTTGCATTGAGTAGCTTGCATTTAAGGCCAGCAGTAGTTGGAGTTGAGGTAGTTAGGGGCGTGCGTGCCTAGTCTTGGGTGATGGTGGATTGGTTGAGGTAGGGTTGTGGTTGAATGTTAAAGCTGAGTTGTGGGATGTATGACTTACTTTTAATACAGTCAGCATGGTAGTCAATGTACAGGTCCTTCTCTCCATTGTCGAGACGTTTTTTGAGTTCAGTGCGGAGTACACGGGAGCGGGCACGTTGCTGTATGGTTAGGTCAGAGCGACAACGGAGGTTCTTATGGTTGGTGTTGGTTTTGGCGAGTGAATTTATAGTGTAAATGAATTTGCGTTTACTTGATTCATTTTTGCAAATGACCTTGCATAAGCGTGGGATCACAGAGCCATCACTGTTTTTGAGCTCTCGGCCAATGCGGGAAATGTCAAGTATTTCATCAGGGGAGATGGTTGATGCTTGATAATCACTGATGATGTTTCAGACAGTTGTGATGTCATCATTATCATTGATGCCCTCTAGACCAAATAAGATGGCGTTTGGACGTTTCCGTTCACGCTCAACAGCCTCTCTGATGAGGACTGGGATATCAATATTTGTCTGGGTTATGTTTTTTTGTGGATTGGGTTGTGGATTGGGTTGTGGTTGTTGAGATGTGGTTTGTAGCTATTGGGTGTTCAGGTACCCTCACAAACCATCCTAAGTTATAAATGTAACACATGTTTTATGTCTTCCAGGTGGATTTCACAAATTTTTGAGGTGGGAAATGTTGTGGCTCCAGGCTTGGATTCAGCTCCTGTGATTGAGATGAGTTCAAGTGAAGAGGTCATGGCAGAACGATATGAGCCAGCCTGGCTTACTGATTGGACTGATAACCAGGATGAGGAGATGGACGTGACAAAGGACGACAGACCTGATGTATTAGAATTGTCAGGACCTTTGCCCTCCTCTGGTTCCTTATCTGATCAACAGCCGGGAATGGCTGACAGGGAAGTTTTGAGAGAGTATTCTAGTGGAGATGAGAACTTGGAAAATTTGTGGTTAAATGTAAAAAATAGAAGACGGTTGAAAAGGCAAAATCAGCTGGAGCGAATGAGAAGAGCAAGTCAGTAAATTAGCACGTTGCCTTAATGAGTATAAAAGGACACAGCTGGGCTGGTACATTTCACCATGAACAAAATAACTATTTGAGTGAGGACGTTACAGCAAAGAGCTCTGAGGCTGAGGATTTATTGCCAGGACTGGTTTGCTGGACAGAGTAAAGATTTATGCTGTGGTTTCTGCCAGCCGTTATCTTGTAAGACTTCTTTCCATTTGATTTAATTGTGAAACGGCTGCTTTCTGTTTTGTTCATTTGAATTTTGAAGGGGAGCCATAACAGGGCAATAGGTCACATCCATGTATCTGCCATTCTTTAATGGAAGAAAAAAGGGGGGGAGTTGGTACAAGTAATCCTTTTTGATGTAACCTGAATATCTTAAATCTTATATTGAACTTTCACATGATATACAACTGGAGGACTGGAGCCAGATGTCTAGAAACCTGTCACCTCTTGGAGACATAGCAAGAGAAGAAGGTTCTGTAAAAATTCCAGCTCTGAAAGGTACTCCCTGGGAAACTCTTCTAAGATACTTTCCCAGAAAAAAAGTGGTGGTGGGGGAATTAACATGTTGGTTCTTTGTTTGACTAAATCCACATCAGAATAAGGAGAGGGGTTCTAACTCCCTTTATCTATTACTGTATGCCTGGAAGCATCTTAGATTCTGCTTTGACTAGTACCAGCACCACTTCCTTTCAATAAAGAATTCCTTTTGAAGCACCCAACTTTCAGAAATTCATTCTTTTTAGTTAAAGGGGAAAAGTCCAGTGATTACAGATTCCTCCCATTGGGCACTTGCTTATTGACACACTATGAGTTTAGAGAGATTATGTCTCTTCTTGTGGCAATTATCCAAATCATTGTGATTTATTTATTCTCTTGGTGCTAAATCTCAAAAGACATTTTGGATTGCTTTCAGACATCACACAAACACAGCAATAACATGCTTCCACTTTGATATCATATCACTGCCTTGTTGGCTAATCTCTTTCCACTGGAAAATCTTGGGAGCGTAAATGGCCCTGGAGAAATGAGAACCTTGAAAGCTTTTAGGACAGACAGGGGATGCAGATATGAAGGCTTGCCTGGACTCTGATTAGGAAATTTCTGGAGCTTCTGTCTTGGAAGAGGGCTTTGCCTTCTTTCACCTCTTCCTATCACTGTTCCTCAAAGCAAGGCTGGAGACTCCATCAAGAACACAAGTCGTGTTGCTGCTTCTGCTGCCCCAGGAAGTTCTGGCAAGTCTCACAGCCAAACGTCTGCTGACTCTGAAGAGGGATGCGGTGCACCCAGAGAACTGTTACAAACCAGGAGAGTTTCTCATTGGCAGCATTGTCTCTGCAACGAGAATGCTCCTTCTACCATTAAGCTTCAACAAATCTCCTTTGACTCAAATTTCTATGTACGTAAAAATTTCATGCACAGACTTAGGGACTCTCCATTCCACTCTGAGTTCTAAAATTTCACCTCTCTTACAATGAATGATCTCTTTGAAATGCTAGTTTTCTCTTTTTCTGTCTCATTTCATCCTTGGTTCATCCTTTTCAGCTGATGAACCTGATTTGAAATTCTCAAGAAGCATTTGCTTTTCTTGACATCCTCTTAGCAGAATTGGAATATGGATGAACAAGAGAGGATAGTTCTTCCCTTCTAACACTTTGATGCCTATTAAGGTCATCAGAATGGGAAGAAAAATGAACTTATGTGAAAAATTTTATGTGTCATTGCAGGTGTCTCTATGGTATGTGTCCTTTATTGATTCTATATTTCACCTAGAATAATAGGTCACAAATCCAATTATTAATTATTGGAGAAGATAAATAGACAAAGGGATAAAAGAGATTGATAGGCAGTTTGAAATCTTAATACAACAGCAAGAAAAAGGACAATGTGAAGAATAAGATAAAACTGAATTTGAAACCAAATTATGTAGAAATTGTGAACATGTAATAAGAAAAATGTATAAAATTTTAAAGATTTGAAACAGAGTTTGAACAGATTCAATGAATCCACTATTAAATTCTGATATTAAATAGAGTCACAGAGAATTGGGGTAATTGTTATTCAGTTTACAAGCCATCATAGGTTAAGAGAATTTTTTGAAATGAAATCCTGCTTTTGGACATCAGAGAAATTATCAAAGATGTGTAAACGTATTTCAACCAATGCAGAAATTGTGAAAAGCATGGCGAAACATTTTTTAATGCAGGGTGAACTTGTGAGAACACTGAGAAATTATAGATACAAATTGACGCAACCATGCAAAGAACTTGAAAGGCTAAAAATTGTAAAGAAACCAGAATTATTTTTTACTGGGATTACTGAGCAAAGAATTAAATAACATTAATAGTGTTTCGAATTGGTAACTGTAGCAAGATTATTGTATGCTCAATGATGGAAGAATCATGGAATTCTCACAGTGGAGGACTAGGTTGTGAACAATATAGAAATTACAGAAATGAAAAAAAATAGGAGTATTAAATTTAACTGTGAAATAAAATGTTGCTTCCGTTGATTATGTCTTGATACATTCCTATTTTCAGGAAACCAGCAATAGAAAACTGGAAAATCCTATCCTTCCTTTTTGCAATCCAAGCAATCAACAAGAATCCCAACATTTTGTTCAATGTCACCCTGGGATACAACATCTATGACAATTATTTTGGATCACAAATGACTTCAGAGGTTTTGCTGGATCTGCTTTTGGAGGGGGAGGCCAATGTTCCCAACTACAGTAGTGGAAAGTAGAAAAACTCTGTGGCTGTTCTCGAAGCGACTGGTACTGACATCTCCATCCAGATTTCAACCATCTTGGGAACCTACAAAATCCCACAGGTGTGTCTTTGTTGTGAAGACCACTTTTAGACATGCAACTTAGAGCCAGATATCTTTTGTTCTACATGAAGAAAACAGTTCTATTGTGGGAATTGCATGAAGTAAGGATGAAGGATCTATGAAAGAGTAGAGAAGGATTGAAGCAGACAATCCACTCTCTGGTACACTCATAACACAGACTGTGCATCTCTGCTGGTTGTTTGCAATAGCCAAATCCTTCATTGAAGAACTGCAGCGGTTTCAAGTTTAGAGTGCAGCACTGCAGGCTACTTCTGCTGACTGCTGCTGACTGCAATGTGGCAGTCAGGGTACATGGGCTTCCTGTCTGCATTCTGCTTCACGGTGGCTTTCCTGGCCAGGAATCTACCTGGGGCCTTCAATGAAGCCAAGCTGATCTCCTTCAGCATGCTGGTCTTCTGCAGTGTCTGGGTATCCTTTGTGCCTGCCTACTTGAGCACCAAGGGGAAGTACACAGTGGCTGTTCAGGTCTTCTCCATCTTGGCCTCCAGTGCTGGACTCTTGAGCTGCATCTTCATCCCCAAGTGCTACATTATTATTTTTAGGCCAGATTTGAATACCAAAGAACACTTGATGTCAAAATAAAATTAAACAATGACTTAGAAATCTGTTATTTTTCAGAAATGTCATTTAGTAGGCTTGATTAACAGGTTTTGACCATTTAATGTTCATTTATTTATTTTTATGACATTACCAATCCTTACAATTGTTAATCCATTTAAACAATGATGGAATATATTTCCAAGGTTTTTATGGAAGCGGAATAAAACTCAAGAATTAGATATAAATTACTCCAAGATCTTTATTTATGAGTTATGAGACTTAAAATTGTATTTCGATGCATGTTGTCTGGCCTGGTTAAAAGAATAAGTGAACCTCCAGAAGAGGATGTTACTTTAATTAGAGGCCCATGATTTAAGATTGGGATGGCACAGCTATTTATGTTATGATAAAACTAAATTTAACATTGCTTTTAATAAACACTTTGTTAGATGTGCTGTACTAAGAGTTTAGAATAAATGTAAAACAATAAATATAAAATATGTATATTTAGAAAAATATAAATGTAAAATAGATCTCTGTGAAATTTCCTCTTTGGGTGTCACCCCAGGAAACTTTCTTTCAGAAAAGAAATGGTGGTGAAGCCAGGTGGGAGGACGTATTGCAAAATTCCATCTTTCAACTCTGGTGACCTTATTACCAAAATTGAGGGAAGAACTTGAATCAGAATGTTTGCCATCAATTTACATACCAGATCTAATACCAGATAAGTTACCTAAAATATACTGTAATAAGGTGTGTCAAATGAATGTTGGGAGTGTAAAAGTAAAGAAGGGATTTTTTTATCATTTATAGTGGACATGTGATAAAGCAAAAATATTTTGGAGGAAGGTTCATATTTTAATGCAGAAAATTCTGAAAATGAAGATAAAAATGAAACCAGAAACTTTTATTTTGGTTCTAATGCAGAAGTGGTATTAAGCCAGTCCTGACATGTTCTGAAGAAGTGGTAGTGATTCCACCTCTTGTTGGCCCTGCCCCCATCTATTCACTGCCTCCTGAGTCCCAGCTGATCATCTGAGTCTTCTTTGGTTGCCTTGCACAGGATAACAGAGTTGGAAAACAGGTTAGTGGTGTGAGAAGGAAAATGGGGATTTTATAGTTTCCTTTCGTTGCCATACCCACAAAGCCACACCCACCAAGCCACACCACACCCATCAAGCTACACTCACAGAACTGATAGAAAAAAACCCAAATAACACCATTGGTCCAATGGAAAAACACTTAGAAAAAACAATTGGAACTTTGACTCTATATATGTTGACACCAAATCTCATTTTAAAATCACAAAGGTGTGGGTAAAACTCAGTCTCCAGATGAATGGGATTGTTTGGTAAGCAAATGAAGACATAAGGAACATGTCCTTACAGCTCACAGTGACCTTTGGTAAGTTACATCAGTGATGGGATTCTGTGGGCATGGCTTGGTGGACATGGTGTGGCATGGTGGGCGTGGCAGGGGAAGGATACTTCAAAATCCCCATTCCCTCCCCACCCCAATAACCTGCTTTCCAGTTCCATTTTCCTGTGCAGGGCAACAAAATAAGACCAAGCCAATCAGCTGGCACTCGGGAGGCAAATACATATGGCGGGGCCAGTCAGAGGTGGTATTTGCTGGTTCCCCAAACTACTCTTAATTTCTGCTACCAATTCTCTGGAACTGGTCACAAGCTGCTGAATACCATCTCTGAGTTACATCAAAACATCCTCATAAGCAACCCTGAATCTGAAAATCAAATATATCTTGGACAGAAGACCCTTTTTCTTTTCAGATCACAGAAGGACAAGAATTAACCTGAGATTAACCATGTTGCTGTTGTTCCAAAAATGGTCCAGCATGGCGCAGAAGCCAATCAGAGCATATTGTAACAAGCCTAGCCTAATCAGGAGGTAGTTGGGGCCACCTGGATCTCCAATTCTTCCACAAGGCAGGGGATGCCAAAGAGAAGGGCTGCTTCCTTGGTCCAACAGGATGATATGGTTTCATAGAGGGGATGCCAAGAATCTCTCTCTACTTGCCCTGTGCTGGGCCATCTTGCATGCCAAATAATTAATGACTTAATCCACTCTACTTTCTGACAGATATTTCACACATACTTAACCAAGGACTATAGAGTATCAAACAAATTAGACAAGTTTTATAGATGGAGGATTTATTAGGTTTACTTATCTAGATCAGTTCAACAGGTTTCATAGGTTTTATATCTAAAAATGTTATGCTATCCTAATTTTACCTATTTCTAAACATGTACATATTTTGCTGTATTTTATACATTGGCCCCTGACCACCATCGTCTTCTGGTTTATTTTATTATTTAGTTCCACCTTTACAAACAAATAATGGCTGTTCAATGGAGAAAAATGTCTACTTTTTTTCAAAGTTGAAATATCCTAACAGTAGAACTCAAAGTCAAACTTTGGATGACTATAATGAATAAAAGTGATTTTCAGGGATTTTGTTCTGGTTTGGAACTTTGTAAGAGAGAAGAATGTCACATGAACAAAAACAACCACTCATCTCTTAACAAAGGCAAACCAGAATCAGTTGTATTCATATTGAGGATTGACATTTTGGAATCATGCCAAAATTCTCTCTTGAGATTGTAATGTATTGAGAGAAGAGGTGATATTCAGCAGGTTCTGACCAATTCTGGAGAACCAGTAGCGGAAATTTTGAGTAGTTCAATCAACCGGCAAATGCCACCTCTGACTGGCCTCACCCCCATCTATTCTTTGCCTCTCAAGTCCCAGATGATTGGTTGGGCCTTCTTTGGTTGCCCTGCAGAGAGCACAGAGAATGGAAAATGGAGCTGGAAAGCAGGTTAGTGGGGTGGAGGTGGAATGGGGATTTTGTACTATCCTTCCCCTGCCACATCCACAGAACAGGTAGTAAAAAATTTTTGAATCCCACCACTGATTGAGAGATTTTCTAAGGGATGTGTCAGGAAAATACTTTAAGAGTTGACCAACTGCCATGATGCTATAATACCGTAATGCTGTAATGATGATGCAATGGTAGGAATGGGATGTTTGGGAGAAATGAAGTTTGGGAGAAAGTTCTCCTATCACACTCCTGAGTACATTTTCAGAGTTTCACCCCATTTGTGATTCTGTCATTTCCATGTATCTGCCATTTTTCAATGGAAGAAGAAGGCGGGGGGGAGTTAGTACAAGTGATCTTTTTTTATGTAACCTGAATATCTTAAATCTTATATTGAACTTTCACATGATATACAACTGGAGAACTGGAGACAGATGTCTAGAAACCTGTCACCTCTTGGAGAGAGCAAGAAGAGAAGGGACCATAAATATTCCAGCTCTGAATAATACTCCCAGGGAAACTCTTCTAAGATACTTTCCCAGAAAAAAAAGGAGGTGGAATTAACATGTTGGTTCTTTGTTTGACTAAATCTACATCAGAATAAGGGGAGGGGTTCTAACTCCCTTTATCTATTACTGTATGCCTGGAAGCATCTTAGATTCTGCTTTGACTAGTACCGGCACCACTTCCTTTCAATAAAGAATTCCTTTTGAATTACCTAACTTTCAGAAGTTCATCCTTTTCGGCTGAAGGGGACAAGTCCAGTGCCTATATAAAGCAGAATCTACAATGGAGGTTAACCTGGAAAGGATTTTTTTTTAAAAAAAAAAAAAACTTCATTCTACCAAGGGGACCCTGCAAAAATGTCTAAGGAGCAAGGGGAAGCTGAACGCTGGGAGAAACTTCAACAACTACCCAGCCAGACACTGACTTTGTGTACCCCATCAAAGACAGTGAAGCTGCCTGTGAAAATTCCACAAAGCCCCAGTGGTCTATAGGTATAAGGAAGAGAGACAGCTGGGATGGAAGAACCAAGGGAGTAACCCTTATCTGGGGTAACCGTAAACCCAGGTGGGGAAAGGAGCTGGAGGCCTCTCTGATCAGGAAGAATGGGTTGAGGTACCACTGGCAGATGACTGACTGAAACAGTACATAAATCGCCTCATGAGGGAAGTTCTGGAAGACCTCAATGTGAGGGATGAACCAGGTCAACAATGTAGGAGAGTGAGTGGACCAGAAATTGAGAGAACTTGAGCCATCACCCCTGATCCAGCTGAGAATGATCAGGCATTGGAACAAGCCAGAGGACCAGCAGCCATACCAGGTACCTGACCCCTTGCTGCTCCAGACCAGTGGATTAACCTGGGCCAACCCAGAGACATACAACTGCAGAGAAAGGTCCCACTCTTAAGGGTAAAATTCGATGGGGACCTCCAGAACCTGGGATTTTTCCTGGCACGAGTCGTCAACTACATGCAAGAATATGGGCAGAATTTCCCAGCCCAGGGGCCTGAGTGCGAGTTGGATATGGACAGTTACAACCATGTGCTCATACTTCCAAGAAACTGACAAGAACTGAGCAAAGATGGACCATATGGGAGAAAGAGGCACATGCCGTGCGATGGGCACTCCTCACATGGAGACATTTCCTAGAAGGGAACCAAATCCACTTTGAAGTCTGGACAGATCATAGAAATCTAGAAACCCTGAAACTCTCAGAAAAACAAGTAAGGTGGGCTCAATACTTTAAACAGTTTAATTTCACTCTCAAGTATCTCCCAGGGGGAAAAATTTCTTGGCAGATGCCCTGTCCAGGAAACTCCAATACAACAGCAAAAAAATTGAAGTTATAAAATCCATGATGCAACCAACCCAACTTGCAGTCAAAGTAATCATCCAGGCACAAGAGAAGAAAAAATCACTGACTGACAATGCAACAACTTCAATATTTAAGGAGGCACTACTTAAGGACAACTGGTTCCAGGCTAACAAAGACATTTGCTTACTCAAAGATGGTCTAGCCTGGGTAAAAAAAAATTTTTTTACATCCCTGCCAGCCAGAGGATGGACCTCATGAAATGTTGCCATGATTCAAAAATAGTGGGACACTTTGGTTTTGTAAAAACCCTGCACCTCATCAAAAGACAATTTTGGTGGCCATCTCTCAAAAAGGACATTGAAAGCTAAATTGCAGAAAATACAATCTGGATTGTAACTGATCTTTTTTCAAAACAGGTTCATTTTGTACCATGCCAAAAGATCCCAACAGCCAAGGCATTGGCAAAGATGTTTTTAATACACATTTATCACCTTCATGGAGCTCCCCAAAGGATTATCTCAGATAAGGGTGTACAATTCACATCCACATTTTGGCAGGTGTTTTTTTTTTAAAAAACAGTTTTATTAATTTTAACAACAAACAAACAAAAACACATAAAACATAAAAACATCATCCTTTCCTTCATGAATTTACAGACAGTGTATCGGTTGGTTTATCACTTTTCTTTGTGCATCCATTTCATAGTCTCCATTGTAGTTATATTGCATAATAGCTCATATTATCAATCAACAATTATATAGCCTGATATCATTATTAAACAATCATTTGACTATAATTTTATTAATTCATACTTTAGCGAGATAACTATAGTTTACTTAATTTATTTTATAGCAAATCATAAAGTCATAGCAAGTCTATCTTAATAAAATTTTACAAAGATAATATCATAGAAAAAAAGGAAATATGTATTCATTGTTTCCTAAGGTTCTAAATATTCTATTAGTATATTTTATTATCTAATCATTGATAGAAAAGGTCCCAAACTTCAAAGAATTGTTTATCTTCTTGTTCTCTAATTTCAAATGTCAATCTACTCATTTCAGCACATTCCAATATTTTCTTAATAATTTCTTCCTGTGATGGTATTTTCTCACTCTTCCAATTTTTAGCAAATACAATCCTAGCCACTGTTAATACATTTACAATCAAATATTTCAAGTTTTTATTGTATGTATCAGGTAAGATTCCCAGTAAAAAAAATCTCTGGTTTTAAATCTATATGTTTCTTTGTCATTTTTTCCAACCATATGCGAATTTTAGTCCAATATTTCCTAGCATCCTTTATTCTTGAACATTCTTGCTATTCTTGTTGGGGGAAAATGCCACCCGTAAAACATCTTATAAAAATTTTCTTTATATGCTGTTGACATTGTCATTTTATAATTTTGAGACCACAATTTTTGCCATTTCTCTAAATCAATCCCATATTGAAAATTCTTCCCCCAAGCAATCATTGTTTCTTTAACTTGTTCTTCCTCTAATTTAATTTCCAGTAAAAAACCATATAGTTTTTTAATCACTTTTTCATCAGTACCTGTCAAAATCTTATCTAAATCCGTCAATTTATCATAAAATCCCTCTGTTTTAGAATCTTTAACATACCTTGAGTGTATTTGTGCATATGAAAACTAATTCATCTTTATACCTTGTTCTTCTAAGTTTTGCATCGCTTTAAGTTCACCCTTTTCATCCAATATTTCCCCATATCTAACTGTTTGTTCCTTCTTGTATATTATAGGATAAGAAAAAGCTTCAATAGCTGATAACCAAACTGGGATTTTCAAATAACATTGTCTCTTAATTTTCTCCCAATTTAACCATAAAGACTCCCGTATATATACCTTCTAAAATAGCCCTGCGATTTATTTCCCTTGTACCACAGAAAAGCGTGCCAGCCCAGTAATAGATCATGTCCTTCTAGTGCCAACAATCTAGTCTTTCTTAATGTTATCCATTCTTTAGCCCACATCAAATTTGAAGCTTGATAATACAACTCCCAATTAGGAAGGCCAAATCCTCCTCTAATTCTAGCATCTTGTAGAAGTTTTAATTTTATTCTCGCTTTCTTACCTTGCCATATATACTTCAACACAATTTTATTTAAATCTTCAAAATAATCTTTGCCAAGCCTAATTGGTATTGTTTGAAACAAATATAAAATTCTGGGTAAAATATTCATCTTGATTGTTGAAATTCTACCTATCAATGACAATTGTAAATTTTCCCATTTCTTTAAATCAAATGCTATCTGCTGTTTGAGTTTAATATAATTATTCTCTTTCAATGTAGTGCATCTTGATGTCAAATATATCCCCAAATACTTAACTTTATTCATAACTTGAATTTTCAATAGGTCTGCCAGCTCTTCTCTTTGTCTTAATAACATGTTCTTTGTCAGAATCTTTGTTTTATCTTTATTTATTTTCAAACCAGCCATCTCACCATATGTCTCTATCTTTT
The DNA here is from genome assembly GCF_049901715.1 of Pseudonaja textilis. Classification (NCBI taxonomy): domain Eukaryota; kingdom Metazoa; phylum Chordata; class Lepidosauria; order Squamata; family Elapidae; genus Pseudonaja; species Pseudonaja textilis. The sequence goes on from NC_141991.1 coordinate 11,771,588, forward strand.
CCAATAATTTTAAAGCTGTCTCTAGAGGGTCTTCCAGAATGAAAACCAAATCATCCGCAAAGACTTGTAGTTTAAATTCCTCCTTTTTGATTTTCGTTCCTTTTATATTTTGGTCCTCTCTAATATTTCTATTCAACACTTCCAAAGTCAATACAAATAACAAAGGTGATAATGGGCATCCTTGTCTTGTGCCTTTTCTTATGTTAATAGAGTCTGTAAATTCTCCCTCTAACATTACTTTTGCCGTTTGCTTATCGTATATGGCTTCTATTGCTTGAATAAATTTTCTGGCAAAACCCATCTGTTCCAGTAGTAGTAACATAAATCTCCAGTTCACATTATCAAATGCTTTTTGGGCTAGGAATATCAAAGCCATTTGTTTTTCAGGGTGCGCCTCTTAATATTCCAAAGTGTCCAGAATTACCCTCATATTGGCAGGAACCCATTCTGATCGGGATGAATAAAATTATTTAAGTATCTTTTAAGCCTTTCTGCCAAAATTGAAGCAAAAATTTTGTAATCTGCATTCAATAAAGAAATAGGTCTATAGTTCTTGATTTGAAATGGATCAGCCCCTTCTTTTGGAATAAGTGTAATATAAGCTTCTGACCATGTTTTAGGTATCTTCTTATTTGACATAACTTCGTTCATGACTTCTAGCAATGGAATGTTCAATGATTCTTGTAATGTTTTATAAAATTCTGCCGGTAGCCCATCTGGACCTGATGCTTTGGCAGGCGTTTTTAAACCTACTAGGCTCCATCCAGGGTTTGTCATCTTCTAATCACCCCCAGATTAATGGCGGAGCAGAACGATCTAATAGCATATTAGAACAATATTTAAGATGCTTTATTTATACCAACAGGACAATTAGACTGACCTTCTTCCTTTTGCAGAGATAACATACAACAACTCGGTCCACAGCAGCACTGGTTTCACCCCATTCCAGGTAGCCACAGGCCAAGAATTCGACCCCATACTAGAGCTACCTACCAAGGAACCTGAAATTCCCTCCCTTAAGGAGTGGATAAATAATTTGCAAACACTTGGCCAGCGGTCAGACTAGCCTTACAAGAGGCTTTTAAAGCTGAAGTGGGCAAAATACATTGTGATCCTAAACCATTTAAATTTGGGGACCACGTATATTCGTCTACAAAATTCCTAAAATCATTGCAACCCTCTAAGAAACTGGGACCTAAACAAATCAAATCAAAATAAAATAAATAAAATAAAATAAATAAATAAATAAATAACATCTCAATTCTACCATAAATACCTGTTATCGTTGAATAGATCTCCATTCTGACATTGCAGTAGGCTAGCCCCAAATTTAAAACTGAAACAACTGTAAAAGTCAGATGAACACAATACAGAAGCCTGATGATGGCAGATGAGATTCTGCCGAAACATTGCTAACAACTTTAAAAGCACAACTACAATGATGTGGGAAAATACCCGAGCAAAGCTGAATACATAATACATACATACATACATAAGTTTTATATATATAAAAATTAACTGCAAGTCAGCTAGGTGTCGAAAGAACCTTAACACCGTGCAACAGGAAGAAGGGAGGAAGAAATTGTCTAAAATGTCTTCAACAAGAGATTTGTGTGTTTTGCGTATATGTGTGTGGAATCAAATATGGGAGATTAATGGAATCCAACAAATTTGAATTGTGGGTGGCTATTGTGTTTTGCCCAATGGGACTGGACTGAGTGAAGTTCTAATAAAAAATGTGACTAGTAGTGAAGTGTATTATTGTAAGAATCATGAAGCAAATAATAGCAACTGGACTACACCAGAAGTTATGTATAGGGAATGTGAAAAATATGCCTATACTAGCCTCCCCACTGGGTGGTTTGGACCCTGTGTAATGAGATTCATAAAGCAACATAGGGGAATCCCTATCGAAGGAATGAATTCAGGCTTGGAAAGCAAAGAGCCCTTGAATCCCTAGATACCAGTGATGCCCGGATGCTTGAAACTCTAAAGGGGCCTACATGTAGGTGGAGGATGGCACTCTGATTGCTAATGGACATACAATTAACTGTCGTAGAAACCCCCTTAAATGAGGTGACTGCAGTCTTGGAAATCTTAACAAAAGGAAAGTGTGGAAAATAACATTGTGCAAAAACAGCTAGCCCTAATAATAAAACTTTTGGAGCATAGCAAATTGGGATGGTGAAGGGTTCAACAAAGTCTGCTGTATTAGGATTCCAGGTTCTAATGTTCTCTCCTGTTTGATTTCCTTTATAAGAGATGTGATACTTTCAAAGTTTAAAAGAATCAAAAGGAATAAAAGGAATTAGGTTATCTCCTTGTGAAATGATGTTTGGAAGACCCCCTGTCATAAGTACTAGTTTGAGAAATAATATAGGGGTTTGAAGTCAATTAGGGGATTCATGGGTGAGTCTAATGAGTGATACGCATGAAGAAGAGCCCCTTATAACTGCCTTACCAGCAATGGGCAGGCAACATACAGGGCAGAAGAGGTCTTACTGGTGTCACTCTGGAAGCTGACCCTCTACGTACGGCTGAAAATAAGAACAAGTAAAACAAATGTTAATGTGTTAGGGATAGAGTGTGTGGTGGAAAGATATATTCTTTTGAATTCTTTTAAAGGATTTTATATATCAAAAAGGGGGTTGGACTAGATGACCTAGAGGGGTTTCCAATTTTAACAGCTAATATGTTTAAAGTGCTTATCTGAGTTGAAGAAACCATAACATGTTCCTTGCTCAGTTGCCGAGCTAAGAGTTTCCTGTTCAGTGTGGTTAAACTTCCCTGTCTGATAGAATACCTAAACCGCAAATATTCTTCAGAAGGGAAACAAACTATAAATTGTATTGTTTAAAGAAAGTTCTTTGTTTTTCCAACTTCAACTCATCTGAGAAGGATTTGTAATTGCCTACTTTTGCAAAAGCATTAATCTTGTCATGCCGAACATTATATGTGCAAGGGCTAATCTAAGACACCATAAAAGTGAGATTTAATTGTTAAATAAAGTCTCAAAGGGGGGAATAAGGCAGGACATAAAAATATATTAATTTTAGAGAAATAATGATACAACTGTGAAATGCCAAACCACAAGGATCATCTATCAGTCACAAAGTCATATTTGCCAAGATACCTTGTCTCGCTTGTAACAAAACCACAAGCTAGGGAGTTTAGCAAGATGGGTTTGTGACATCCAGCCATCCTAGCCTAGCAACAGGGGAGGGAGAAAGCTGTGTTTCAAGTGACCAATGAATAACTGACAAGTTATATTTCTGTATTTTGACCCTTCTGAAGAAGTATATAGGCATGTGCTGTTCAATAAGAAAGTTGTTCAGAAGTGACTCTCACTAAAATACTCTGAACCTGTTTGCACAAATAAAACCAACTTATTTTTGGATTCCAAGGTCTGAGCCTCGTAATTTTCTGCAACATGGGCACTGCCCTATAGTGGTCATAGTCCTTCCTTTTAGGACATGTCTAGAAAGTAATGCTGGAGCAAGATACTTCAACAGCCAGAAAATTATTTCTGCTCAAGTGGTCTCTTGCCTCCAGAGACTGTTAATGAAGGTCACCCAGAGATGTGGAATTTGGTGCTATTCTAAATTGATGATATTTAATTTTAGTGCTGCCTGTGCTCTAACACAGGCATGAAAGCACTGTGATAATGAAAATCCAAGCCTTTGCTCAAGCAAGAGACCCTATATCATTTCTGACAAATGGCAGTTCAATCTCTTCTTGAAAGTCTCAAGTGATGACCCTCCCACAACTTCCAGGGCAAAGCTGTTCCATTGGTTAATTGTTCTCACTGTCAGAAAGTTTCTCCTTATTTCCAGGTTAAATCTCTCCTTGTTCATCCCCCCCCATTATTCCTTGTCTGGCCTTCAGGTGCTTTAGAAAATAGATTGTCCCCTTCCTCAATGTGGCAGCCCATCAGATACTGGAACACTGCTATCATGTCTCCCTTAGTCCTTCTTTTCACTAGACTAGCCATGCCCAGTTCATCGCATGTTTTAGCTTCCAGTCCTCTAATCTCTTACCTATACTTTTTCTAGAGTCTCAACATCTTTTTTAATAATGTGGTGACCAAAACTGGATGCAATACTCTAGGTGTGGTCTTACTAAGGATTTATAGAGTGGTATTGTCAACCTTCAAGATCGTTTCTACTTTTCTACTGCTTCGCATCTTTCGGCTGCCATGAGTAAATGGGGTGGGGGAGGAGGGTTGCATCTGGGAAAAGGGCTGGAGGTGTTACATTTTTGTGTTCTATAAATGAGGAGTCGGGTGGGAGTATAAATTCCTGCTCTTAAGTTTCTATTTCCTTGCTTAGCCTTCTTTCCTTTGCGCAGCTGCGAAGTTTTATCAAAATATGTCAAGGTCAATGGCAGAGGCCTCATCACCACCTGAAGATGCCCACATGATCATATTCAGAACTTTTAATTGGAAGAATCTTTTGAACTTTGGGGGGTGGGAACAATTCCATCCCTTTGTATATGTAATCTGCTCACCTAATTCCTTAGATTCAGAATTCTACCTGTGGCTTCCACTTTGAATTTCAGTAAAATAAAAACTTTGCTCTAATCATTGGAGTCTGAGTATTTCTTTGTTGGATTTTGAATGGAGCACAGACTGACAGGTATTAGTACATCCCCTGATCTTGATTGTATTCCTCTGTTAATGCCATTTAGGATTGCATTGGTTTTTTTGGCTGCCACTGCACACTGCTGGCTCATATTTAGCTGTTTGTCCACTAAGACTCTCACAGTTATTGCTATTGAGCCTGATTACACCCAGTCTATATATGTACTTTTGGTTTTTCTTGCCTAAGTGTAGGATTTTACTTTTCTCAACATTGAATTTAATTTTGTTATATCGGACCTTCCAGGTGTTGTTTATTTTCTCTTTCATTACTTCCAAAGTTTGCCATGTTGCAGTAATCTTCTTCCTCTAGTAGATGGCTCCCCTGCTCCCAATCCAGCATTCAACAGAGTGTAAAAGTCAAAACAGATGATTGTCAGACAGGGGAGTTAAATATAAAATTTCTCCCAAAATCATTTTTCACAATGTTGTTTGACTTCTCCAGGGTTTCTGTGTTTTAAAATATCCTTTAGGTATTTCTTTTGGTCAGAGTATATTCATAAACTGGAATAGAGCTTGGTAACAAGAATAGGCATAGCAAATAAGTCAGCCAATGAGGTCTGTTTGGAAACTGAAACTAGAATTAGCCTAGGCTGGAAACTGAAACTAGAAGTAGTGTAGGCATGGCTCTATGTTCAGCTCTGCAGCTCTGAAGCTATGTTGAGCTCTGAGTCTGTCTGTTGAAAATGAAACTGCTTCTCTCCTGCTTGCCTGCTGAACTAAAGTGAAACTGATGACTGTTTCTGAGCTGCTGAAGTTACTGTTTGTAACATGTTTACTTCTGTCTGAGTTTGTTCCATGTTGGAGAAATCTACAACTGGTTTGTAAAGTCTACTTATTATGTTTATAAAGACATTAAATGAAGCATCATCCATCTGTGTTTATTTTTCTGTTCTCTAAGGGAAGGGATAGAAATAGAGCTTGTGCAATGAAGGCTCCGTCACAATTTTTATGTTATGTTTTTTATGTTATGTTGCAGCACTCTGTATGACCTTTTCTAGTTTATCTGCCAGTGTTAGATGACATCATAAGTCCTTGTGAGACCTCAGAATTCCATGACCCAAGGGTGGGATTCTACCAGTTTGGATTGGTTCGGGTGCACCAAATGTTAAGTTTTCATCTGGTTTACCGAACTGATATTTCAACTGACCAGCTGGCCCTGCCCACCCCACCCCTCCCAGGTGTCTCCATGTAGCCCATTTTAATACAGGTAAGTGCAGGGTCCGCACTGAGGCTCTGGGAGGGGGAAAATGTACCTTTGGGAAGTCCAGAAACGGGCCTGTTTCCAGCTTCTGGAGGGCTTCAGAACCTGGGGGAGGACTTTTTTGCCCTCCCAGAGGCCCGGGGAGGGATCTGGACCCTTGGGAAGGTGAAAAATGGCCCTCCTGGAAGTACAAAAGTCTGGAAATAGGGCTGTTTCCAGGGGTGGGATTCTACGGGTTCTCACCTATTTGATAGAACCAGTTGTTAACTTTCTAAGCAGTTTGGAGAACTAGTTGTTGGAAGAAATCTTTTGGTTTTTTTATCACCCTTCTTGCATTCTTGGCAGTGTGCCTAGACTTACTGTCTCCAGAGGAGGGTTTTTTTTTTCTTTGCTGGTACTTTTTTAAAGGGGAAGGGTTATTTTAAGCTGTTTACACTGGTGTAGGGAGGAAATACCCCCCTGTTGAATAATGAAGCAGAGCTGCCACAAAGAAGCTTTTAATGACAAGGAACTAAGATAAGGGACATTCAGCAAGGCTTCTTGGCTAGCTAGAAAGATTGACATTCAAATACCCTTTTTGAGTTTTGGTCTAAAACTGGTGGCCATTCAAAGTTACAATGGCACTGAAAAAAGTGACTTATGATCATTTTTCACACTTACGATCATTGCAGCATCCACATTGTCATGAGAGGCCAGGCAAGGAGAAGCACCCCTTGATGTGAGTGTTGTTGAGTGGCCATGCCCACCTAGTCACGTGACCAGCAAGCCACAGCCACCAACTAAGCCATGGCGACAGAACCAGTTGTTAAAAATATTGAATCCCACCCCTGTCTGTTTCCAGCTTCCAGTGAGCTTCCAAAGCCCAGGGGAGGCCATTTTTGCCTTCCCAAGGGTTCAGAGGCCTCCCCCAGACTTCTGGGAGAGTGAAAATGGCCTCCCCCAGGCTCTGGAGGCCCTCTGGAATTCAGAATTATGCCATGCAAATAAGAAAATAATATATGGATGAAAATGGCACAAGGGCATCCCTGAAACTTCTCTATCCAGAGTTAACTATGGAGCTGCAAGTAGAGACCATCCACTCCAGAAGCTGCTTAGAAGTCAACTGCTGCTTAGAGGTCAACTATCTTTGCCACATCTGATAAAAGGGAAAGGGTTGGAAGTTAGTATTCTGATCCCTGTTGTGTGTGGATGACCATGCACAGGTCAGTGTCAGGAGAGTTCATGGTGACATTCCTTCTTGGGACAGCCCACAAGATTCTAAGGTTTAGTCCATTTTTCTCTCTCTTCAAATACTTTCAGAGTTGGCTAAATCAAAGATGACTTACTGCATATTTCTGTTATCAGAAATTTTTTTATCATGGAGCTTTCAGGGCCTCATGAGCTCATCAGTGCAATGGAGCTCTTGAAAAATGTACGTACACACAACCCACATATATGTATGTGTATCTGTGTGTGTGAGAGAGAGAGAGATTGGTATAGGTGTGTGTTTGTACACACACACACATACATGTGTGCGTGTGTGTGTATAGAGAGACAGACAGACAGACAGACAGACAGACAGAATTTCCATTTTGTCTCTTATTCTTTTTGCTATTTGTGAAAGAGGCATCTCATCTCAAGTCACTGTTTTCAAATCTATCTTTCCACACATTAACCAACAGAATCCATGGTATCTGATATAATTAGACAGGTGTAAGACTTTGCCTATTGTTCTCACAGATATTCTTAAAGTCAATGGATTTCCCACAAATTCCCACAATTTAGAGTCCAACTGAATAATTGTCCTTGGGCTCTTCTATCATGTTTGTCTTCTGCTTCCATTGGAACTGTTTCCATATGAAGGAGGATCTCTATGAAGATAAGGAGAGGCACCCAAATATGTTTGTATGAGTTTTTATGTTGTTGCATTTAGGTTTAATAAACAAACAAATGTTAAATGACCAAAACCTGTTTATCAAGCCTAGTAAATGTCATTTTTGAAAAATAATACATTTGTAAAAGTCTTTTTTTTATTTTGACATCAAATGTTCTTTGGTATTCAGATCAGGCCTAAAAATAATAATATAACACTTGGGGATGAAGATACAGCTCAGCAATCCAGCACTAGAGGCCAAGATGGAGAAGATCTGAACTGCCACCATGTACTTTCCTTTGGTGCTCAGATAGGCGGGCACAAAGGACACCCAGACACTGCAGAAGACCAGCATGCTGAAGGAGATCAGTTTGGCTTCATTGAAGGCCCCAGGAAGATTCCTAGCCAGGAAAGCCACTGTGAAGCAAACAGCAGACAGGAAGCCCATGTACCCAAGGGCTACATAAAACATGGTGACAGAACCTTCATTGCATTGTAGGATGATCTCTCTAAGTTGGGAGTGCATATCAGAATCAGGGAATGGGGGGGAAATTCCCAACCAGATGCTGCAGATGACAGTTTGGACACCAGAGCAACAAAAGATGATAGAATTGGCCAAGCTCTTCCCCAACCATCTCTGTACTTTATTCCCTGGTTTTGTGGCCAAGAAGGCTAACACCACTGTGATCGTTTTGGCCAAGATTGAAGAAATGGCAATTGAGTAGACAATGCTGAAGGCTGTTTGTCGGAGGAGGCAAGTCACTCTCCTTGGCTGGCCAATGAACAAGAAGGAGGTCAAGATGGAAAGCAGGAGGGAGACCAGGAGGATATAGGAGAGGTCCCGGTTGTTGGCTTTTACAATTGGTGTTTCCATGAATTTGATGAAGATCCCCAAGCCAAAGTTTGTGGTTAAAGAGAGGAACAAGGCAATAGAAGTCAGGATGATCCCCAGATTTTCCTTATAAGAAAGATAACTTTTAATCTTGGGGATACAGTAAACTTGATTGATGTTTGGATGTTGATCATCTGGACATTTGGTACATTTGTCTGCATCTGAAAAAGAGCAAGAGGATGGTCTTCCTTTGTTGTGGTTAGCCAGTAGCCTGTGCAGACGGCAGTGCAATCAGACAATGGGGAAAAATGGGGACCAGTTCAGAAATCAGGGGAGGACTTGGATGAGGGTCCTGCATCCAATGCAGAGATGGGTCCAGAACCATCTGGGAGTTGTGTGCTGACTCCAGAGCCTCCAGAGTCTGGCAGCAGTGAGGCAAAGGAACAAGGGGAGCCTGTTCCCAGTGCACATGTGCATAGAGCTGCTAGGAGGCAAGAGCAGCTAAGACAAAAGGGGCAACTTGGGAGTAAGGCTTGGAGGTGATTGCCCCTCTCCTAAGGTATAAAGGAAGTGCAAAGGTAAAGAAAACTTTGCAGGAAGCAAAGTTGTTTGCTCTGTTCGGATTAAACCATGAAGCTTTGTGTGGACTTTGAACTTCAGTTAATTTTTTACAGTTAATTTGGCACTTTAGTTGTTGGCTGCAATTCAAAGGAGATAAAGATGGGTGCTTATCTCAAGGGAGTGTTTGGGACTCATTACAGGCTGGGAATGAATATAATTCCCAGCATTGAAATAAAATAAGAGTTATTTGGACTAGGCATGTGCTTAATTACGGTCTTGGAAGCCTTGGTTAGAACACCCTTTAACATGTTGTTTAATCAAATGCATTGTTTGGGTGGCCCCACGCTTCTTCAGAATCGTTTGCAAGAATGAAACCAGCAAATGCAGATTCATCCACACAATAAACTCACTCACAGAGAGCAGTACTAACCATAAGAAACTTTGCTCACAGCCCAACCTGTCAATACTACAATGTGCCCTTGCTCACGATCTCTGCTCAGAACTTAAAAGATGTTAGGACCAAGGTGAGACCAAACTATACATTGACTACTGCACTGACTGCGTCAAATGCAAGACCAGCATCACACGTCCCAACTGCCACCTCCCCAACAACCAAAACTAGGCACGCACGCCCCCAACTTCTTCCAGGTCCACCACTACAGACCTTAAATGCAAGCTAATAAATGCAAGAATACTTGCAAATAAAATGCCTGAATTCCTCCTCTTACTAAATGTGGCCCCTTTCAATCTAAACTTGTTTTGCAAGATGTGATTGAATGTATCCTTTCCAGACTCCATTACCACAGTACGTGTGTCAATTTTGGAAGCCGTATTGAGACCAGATGCTTCCACACTGCCACATGCTCAGCAATGGCCACCACAAAGAAGCCTGCAGTTGGACAAGATTGTGCAGGAGGAAGTTGGGGAAAGTGAAAGTTTTTGGCTGAACCGGGACAACAAGAAACCTCTAAATACCCTGAAAATTTAAACTCTTGAATGATGCATTGTTTCCCAAGAAGAGTGTAAAAGCGGCAGAAGAAAGTTTGAAAGGGAAAGGTATTTTCTCTCACTCTCCTTCCCTACATAAATAGCAGGTGGAAATCTGAAAAACCTGCTTGGGCACAGAAGATAACTAAACTTGAAAATTAAAACCAAAGGGATAAAAGATTTTTGAACATTGGAATTAAAAATTAAAATCTTTTTGCTGTAAGTGGGAAGGAAGAGGTAAAGAACTTATTTTAAGATTGTACTGGAGGAGACTGCTTGGAGTTTATAAGATCAGAAATAAATGGCAATAAGATTTCTAAAAAAATATTTTGGAACTGTGTAATTGAATTCTACCCCAGGAAGAAAATATATATAAAAAAGAAAGTACTAATGAAATAGTTTGTCTTGATTTGGACTGCTTTGGGACTTTGGGGAACTATTTTTTGAAAGATTAAAAACATTTGGGTTGTTTAAAAAAAATGGCATTATCTGTTGAAGAATTGCAAATGGAATTTCAAAAGTTAAAAGAAGAGGAACAAGAAGGCAAGGGCTCTTCTGGATCTATTTTTCACTTTTTAGAAATGGCAATTTCTACCTACCAGGAAATACAACAACATGAAAGCTGGGATGATGAAGAAGAAGCCATCTTTAATGGACATATAATTTTAGTTGAGGAAGAAAAGAGAAAGGGGGGGGGGGAAAGAAAATGGAGAATTCAGAACTTAAAAAAGCAACCAAGAAAGGGAAAAATAAGGTGAAAAATCGATATAATGTCAGAAAGCAACAGAAAAGAGAAATACAACAGAGAGGGGAGATTAAGAGAGTGGAGTTTGAGAGATAGGGGGCAAAAAGGCTAGAATTGATAAGAAAGGAGGGGAAAAAGGAAAGAGAAGTCATAAAGGTTTAAAACAAGATGTTAAAAAACAGGTTTTTTCAGAGACAAAGGGTAAAATATAATTTTAAAAAAAAGATTCTGCAAAAGTACATAAGACTCTGTTGTAGATATTAGTATTTGAAATTGAGTTAGAAAACTGAAATATTATATCAGTTAATAATACATTAAAGGGAATGTATAAAAATGTCTAAGATTTAACAATAGAGTTTAATTTCCTATGGAACATTGTATTTACTATATTATAAACTTAATTTTCTTCTTTTGTTTTTCTATTCTAAAATGTAGTACTTAGAATGTTCTAAGAAGAATCAGTATGGAAAGTATGTATTATTTTAAGTGTTAAATTTAGGGGAAAGATAAAAAGTTGTCATACTTCAACCAGTGATTACAGGAGAAATATTGTATTAGAAAAAAAGATAAATAGATAATTGAAAGAGAAGGGATAAAAGATGCAAGTATAATTATTTAAATTGAGATGAAATAAATAATGAATTTGATTTATGTCTGTACAAAAAAATGTAACCCAGGGTTAAGCCGCTTTCCAAAAAGAAGTTTTATGTATTGATGTTTGGTGTTTTGTTTGTTTATGTTTGAATTAATAAAACTCTAGAAGAATGTTGGAAGAGAATAATGCAATTGCAAATAAGACAGGTGGATACAATGAATATATACAAATCAAGGTAAAAGAAATATAATTGAATAGAAGGAAAGGGAGAAATAGAGAGAAGTTGGGAAAAGATATGAAGTTGAATATATAAGATAAATATGCATATTAAATTGTGCTTATATGGAACTGTGATAATTTGGAATTATGCTGTCTCTATAAGATGTTTTATTTGTTTTTCAGAATAGATGTCCTATGTTTTTATATTCTACGTTTTGTTTGTCTGTGTATTGTTTTTAAAAATTAATAAAATTTGTTTAAAAAAATATTTTTTTGCTCAAAGTCAAAAGAGTCATCAAACTATATGTAACAATAGCAACCTCCAAAGCCAGAAAAAAAAATTACCCAAAACAATAAGGAAGCGCCAATCAAAAGAAAAAAAATATATTTGGCAAAAAAACCAAACTGACTACATAGCTAACTTTAAAAGCCGCTGCAAAACACTATGCTGTCAGATAAAGGCAGAATGCCCCAATTACTACTAAACTAGAGGAAAAACTCTTACATACAAAATCTACCGGCTCCTTCTATAATTTTGTAAATACCAAAGTTAAAGACTTGAAAACCATGCCACCCCTAAAAAGGACCTAACGGGAAAGACTATAATAATGAAGCTATTAAGCCCAATGTTTTCAACACGTTTTTCAGTTCAGTCTTTGTCAACAGCATTTCCTAATCATGCCATAAATAATTATAATGATCTGCTACATATTGATTTTATAGAAGAGAATTTTGAAAAGGCATTCTGTAAACTAAAACCATCTCTATTTATTGGCCCTGGTGGATTATGTGCCTTTTTCTTGAAAAAGCTTTCCACTGCCATAACCGAACCACTAAGTACAATCTATGATGTGCTCAGATGTAGCAGTGTGGGAGCATCTGATCTCAATGTGGCTTCCAAAGCTGATATTAACCTCCTAGATCACTTATTATAATCCACTATGACATCCATGTATATGCTGATCAAGGCTTAAGAGGTGGGACTCTGGCTAAGCCTTTCAAAATAATTGTTCATGGAAAATCTCAGGAGAGATCTATGATCCTCCCTTTTTCCTGCTGTCACTCACCTTCCTGGCTGGAGAAGGTTCTTTCTGCACAAGGACGACATTTGTAGCAGCAGATGGACTTCCCTTCCTGAGCCACCTTCATGAATCCAGGAGAACAGCTTTCCACACACCTGGAAGGAGGCTGGGGCTGGCCAGAAAGAGGGAAAAAAATAACTTCCACAATATGAATTATTTTATTTCCTAAAATAGAAAAGTTTAAAAGGTAAAAAGTAAAGGTTCCCCTCGCACATACATGCTAGTCGTTTTTGACTCTAGGGGGCAGTGCTCATCAATGTTACAAAGCTGAAGAGCCAACTGTCCAAAAATGTCTCTGTGGTCATGATTAAATGGTGAAGGCATACAGAGTGCTGTTACCATTCCACCAAAGTGGTTCCTATTTTTCTACTTTCATTTTTACATGCTTTTGAACTGCTGGATGACAGAAGCTGGGACAAGTAATGGGAGCTCACTCTGTTACGCGGTGCTAGGGATTTGAACTGCCGAACTGCCAATCATTCTGATCGACAAGCTCAGCGTCTTAGCCACTGAGCCACCACGTCTCCAATTCAAGGTTTAGCTTTGCTAAATTGAAAGACTACAAGAAACTAAGAGCTCCTCAAACTCATGTGGTTGCTTTCTGTTTGTCTATTTACTTTCTCTTCTAATGTTTCTCCTACTACAATTTTATTTTAAACTAGCTCGATACCTGTGCTTTGCTATGAAACTATGTGGTCGGGCTAAGCTTTTGGGGAGAAAAATTAGGGGGGGAAATTCTGCCTCTGCCTATCAGCATCCATCAGTATTCATCTGGCTAGTGTCCTGTCAGTGTGTGAGAGAGTTGAGAGCTGTTTGGAAACTGAATCAATATTTGCTATGTGAGCAAGAAGGAGACAGCAAGGAGCCTAGGCATGGCTTAGTTCAACTGTTCTATACTAAAGCTCCTTGGTGCTGTGAAACTAAAACTGAAACTGAAACTCCTCTCCTCTGCTTGTGTTTTGCATTTGGAACAGATTTCTTTTCAGATGGTGAGGGGGAGTAGAACTCCTTAGCATCAGAGGGTGTTAATAATAATATATGAAATATTAATGCTCTGATGGTCATTTCGAAAAATCCTTTCTTAGTAAGCACTTAGAAACAAAGAGGAACATATGTCAATTCATATGTTCAAGTTTGTAAGCTTTATGGTTCTGGAAATTTTGCAATGGTGCATAAGTGGTATTTCACTTTTATATATATAGATTCTCAATGTACCTACTGAAAAGAAAGTTGAATAGATTTCTGTTTTGACAAAATCAATCATTTTGTCCCATGATATAAATCCAGATTCCTTGTAGAAGTTTGATAAACAGTTCATTGGAATAGTTAAGGATATTTCTCTCATAGACACCTGAACATTGAATGGGAAGACGTTTCCTCTCTGGGAGAACTGAGATGACATCCCAACAGAGGTGGTATTCAGCAGGTTCTGACCAGTTCTGGAGAACCAGTGGTGACAATTTTGAGTAGTTTGGAGAACCAGCAAATACCACCCCTGTCTGGAGATTTTATAGTATCCTTCCTCTGCCACACCCACCAAGCCATGCCCACAGAACTGGTAGTAAAAAACCTTGAATCTCACCACTGCATCCCATGTCCACCCCTGCTCCAATTTTACAATAGTCTTGGAAAGACCTTCATAAAGAGCAGAATAAAGTCTTTTCCCCACCTTGTTCAGCATCTCCATCTTTGCAATAGCATTCAGGTTCATTATCAACTTGAAATCCAGGGATCCCACTCTTTCTAGCCTCCCAATGGGCCCTTTGATAAAAGACATATTGGAGAAAACCACCGTGTTCACAATGTCCAGGTCAGCTACCAGCTCTCCATTCTCATCCAAATAGACCCCATTGATGGAATTATTATAAAATTGAGAGGTTCGAAGGAAAGAATGAAGCTGGGATCGAAGAGAAAATAGGCAATGTTACACAGGACATAGAAAACTCTTTGGTAAGACTCCTCCATTTCAGCTGACATAAAAATCTTGTTAGAAGGATCAAGAATGGCTTGGAAAAGGAGGATGGCAAAGGATGTTCTTTGTCTTTTCCATTCACAATTGTTACTGCAAACTTTGGAAAACCAATGGGAAGTGTCAGATTGCGTTCACACAAACATCGACACGACACGGATCTTCATTCAGATTGCTTTTATTCTTACGATTCTGCAGAACGGGTTCACATCCAAGGCAAAAGATGGAACCCCGAACACAGTTACACTCATCTTTTTATCCTCTTTTACAAGGAACTAACATTACAATGATTCATCTTAAAACAGGATACAGTTGCTTCTTTGTGGTTAAAGGTGTTTCAATAACTGTCACAATCCCTCCTTGGAAAACTACTTCATTTAGAAAGTTTACTGGAATATACTTTTGAAACACAGCTTACAAAATGAGGTCTGATCATAAAGTAATATTCTGATCATAAAATGACATGAAAATGGCTTCACTCTTGTTCACTTTTCACAGAAGTAACCAAACCAAAAGATATATCCAGTATGAACTACTGAGATCCAAAATTAAATCTCTAAAGGAAATGGAAGTTGTACACAACAACACTGAAGGAATTTTGCCAATAAAGCCAAAATGAAATCAGATGCCCCAGATAAAAGTAATGTTATGAACAACTGGTTTGCAGGTCAATGGGCAGATAGGAAGAGAAATATCTTTGCTCATTTTGAGGATGACTGTGGGGACCTTTGTGGGGACTAGTAGCTTGTGCCTATGAAACTCTGCATTGAGGTAACAGATGGGAAATTTGCCATAGAGACCCCAATATATGCATGGTGAAAGATGATATCTGATAACAGTTAAGGCAGGAGTGGGATTCAATTTTTTTAATAACCAGTTCTGTGGGCATGGTTAAGTGGGCATAGCTAGGTGGGCATAGCCATGTGACCGGGTGGGCATGGCTTCTTGCTTTTTTGCAGCACCCTCCATTTTTTTGCCTCCTGGGCCTCAGCAAAGCCTCAGGACTTCCATTTTTGCTCCCAGAAGGCTTCCCTGGGGCCCAGGAAGGCAAAAAATGGAGCCTGGGAGCGTGCCCCCTACCCCACGCCCCTTTAGACCAATTCTATAGAACCAGTCCAAACTGGTAGAATTCAACCCCTGAGTGAAGATCACCTCCTTCAATTTTATGGAACATCTATGGAATATTTTGTGGACTATTCTTCACTCTTGCTCCTTCCAGGCTTTTCCCAGTCCAACCCTTCATCTTCTCACCTGGCCTTAGCCCTCTTAGCTTTTTGTCCAAAGAGGCTTCTCTATATACTGCACTTTGATGAAATCCTTTGTTATCTATGAGTCTACTGACAGTTTTGAGCCAGGGAAGGAAAATCAAATGGATTCTTATCCAAAGAATGAGACCCACTCTGGGTAAAGCCCAGGAAGTGAGAGCATCAGCAATATTAGACAGCTTAATATACACAGCACGTGTTTTGGTAAATTAGAATTTAATGTAATTTTTATATTCAGAATGCAGTATAATCATTGTCAGAATTTTACAATTGTAACATAGATTCTCAGCTGTTATGGGGAGCGGTGCAATAGAAAATAAATACCTGCCATGCATTCACCTTTGGAGTTTTCACTTTTTCATCAGTTTTAAATTTGCTCCTGGATCTGGATAAATAAGCTGCATTTAAGGCCCGTGCTAAAACCCAGATTGTGTTGTAAATGAAATAGTTGTCTCGAGTCAGGATTGGATCCATCTCCTCTTCCATGAGAGCTTCCAGATCTTCTCTCTGCTTGCACCGTCTCCAGACTTTCACCCCAAAAGCATTGTTGGTATAGGAACACAGGAAGGAGATCTCTGCATAGTGCCTCATAAAAGAATAAAGGTTCAAATAACTAACATCCTTTGCAATTTGATTTTTCTTCATAGGAAAGGAAAATATGCTATGGATGTATTCAACAGGAAAAGATTGTTTTTTCATATAAATAGTGAAGTCCCAGCGGATTGTGGTGAGCAGGACTTTACCTCTAGGAGGCTCAGCAACTTGTTTAAATACTAAATCCATAAGTAAAACCCCTACATTGAATGAACTGAATTCTGCACCAAAAATAAAGACATTCACATTTCTCCAACTGAGGTATAAATGCCAGTCTATGTTCGCTTTCCGAGAAGCTGGGATAAAGATTTGTGATAAAACTGGGCAAATGCCATTCCTGACCAGCATGGAAGTCAACGTCCTCATGAACCTTTGTCCATTCTCAGTGTCTGGAGCAAGGAGACCCACCAAGATCCACCTAAAATGGAGGACCAGTTTCACGATCCCTGGGTACTGGCCTCCTTCAGCAGGGAGCATTGAGTAGAAGAAAGGATTTTCATCACTCACAACCTGGGAATCAAAACCGTGACTGATCTGAAAAGGAAAGTAGAAGTTAATTTTTTTGAGAGAGAGAGACTATAAAAACAATATGCAGTCCTAATGGAGGAATTGTTCCACTCCTAGTCATTCTGTTTACATTGCCTCTCATATGGCTGTGGGCAAATGCATGGAATGTGGAAAGAGCCTGTTGTGGATTGAGCAATGAGAGGCTAGACCAGGGCATGAATGCAACAAGACTTTATTCACAGAATAAAGGACTGATCGTGTCAGCTCTGCTAGGAGCAGGCTTCCAGCGAACAGCGACTGACCGGACCCTGCAGCTGGCTTTTATAGCCAGCTGTCGAGGGGAGCCAGCCAATGAGGAGCAGCAGATGCCCCGCAACACGAACGGACCTGGTTGGGAACTTTGGCAAGTTCCAGGGACATAACACCCCTTCCCCCCAGATGCGAACATGCATAGTCATTTAAATAGGCGGGAGGTCTGTGCTGGCGCCCAGAGCGCCGTAACTCAGGTGAGTTACTAGGTGTCTCAGAGTTAGTAGAAACAGGTAGGGTTGATGATGGAGTGTGGTCTTGCTCGGAGGTCTGAGCTGGAAACGGTGCAGCGCTTCTGGCCGGTGATGCCGTGGCTCCGTCGGGTGGACCCCTCGGGCAGCCTCGGTCTGCTGCCTGCTCACTCGGCTCTGATGACGGTGGCGAAGGACCACTGGGTTGGTCTCCGATGGGAGCGTGGTGTGGCACCTGGGGGCTGACTTGTGCCCATGACCCAGCACTGGCGAAGGTACCCTGGTGCTTCCTCAGCTGGTCCAGGTGTCTTCTCCAGATGCGGCCGTCTTCCAGCTGGACTCTGTATGACCTGGGGCTGGTGATGGCTACAATCTCCCCTGGAATCCACAGCGGGTCACCGGCGTAGTTCCTTGCGAAGACAGGTTCCTGCAAGACAAAATCTCTGACCCCCGTCATTGAACCAAGAGGGGTGTCCGGACAATAGTGAGGGTGGAGCCTATCCAACACAGTTCTGAGGTGTCTACCCATTAAGAGTTCAGCTGGGGATTTGTTGGTGACCATGCAAGGGGTTGTGTGCTGGCTAAGCAAGAAACGAGAGAGTTTGTGATGCCAGTCTTCTTTGCTGAATCTGGCTAACGCTTCCTTAGTGGTTCTAATGGCTCTCTCTGCCAATCCATTGCTGGCGGGATGAAAAGGGGCCGTGAAGATATGACGAATGCCCAGGTTTGAGGCAAAATGGCTGAATTCAGTTGAGGCGAATTGGGGGCCATTGTCCGAAACTATAGTATCAGGTAGACCGTGAGTCACGAAAAGACGGGTCAAAGCCTTGGTAACTGCTAGCGTGGTGGTCGTGTGCAGTTGGGCCACATCGATCCATTTAGAGTATGAGTCTACGACCACCAGGAAGGTTCTGCCATGCAAGGGACCGGCTAAGTCAATGTGAAGTCTAGACCACGGCGCGTTGGCGCTTTCCCACTTAGTGGGGGTGGTAACTGGAGGGGACGGTCTGGATTCTTGAAAGGGTTGGCAGGAGCTTACCCACTTGGCGATGTCGTCGTCCAGTCCTGGCCACCAGACGTAGCTACGTGCTAATGCCTTCATCCGGACGATGCCCGGGTGTCCCTCGTGCAGTGCTTCCAAGACTGGTGTGCGTAGTGAGGCTGGGATGACGACTCTGGTGCCCCACAACAGACAGCCCTGCAAGCTAGATAGTTCCTGTTGATGGGTCTTAAAAGGCGTGAACTCGGTTTCAAGGTTAGAGCCCGGCCACCCCCTCCTCACCCAGTCCAGTACCTGGGCAATTGTTCTGTCCAACTTGGATTTGGTAGCGATGTCGTGGGTGGTGACTGGAAGGTCAAGCTCGGTGACCTCGAAGATGGCATGGACAGGGGCCGGGTCTACAGCGGGAGCTGGCAGAGGGTAGCGGCTGAGGGCATCTGTGTGGCTTAAAGATTTTCCCGGGCGGTGGATGAGTTTATAAGAGTACGCCGCCAGGAATAAGGTCCATCTCGTCATCCTGGGAGACAACACTTGTGGGGTCTGTTTGTCCCCGGCTAGCAGACCTAGGAGCGGCTTGTGGTCTGTGATCAGCTCGAAGTTGTGGCCAAAAAGGAATTCATGAAATTTCTTTACCGCTGCGACGGCTGCTAAAGCCTCCTTATCGATTTGACTGTAATTGCGCTCTGTTGCTGAGAGCGTCCTGGAAAAGAAGGCAATTGGTGCCTCGGAGCCGTTGGGTAGTCTGTGGCTTAAAACGGCTCCAATCCCAAAAGGGGATGCATCGGCTGCTAGTACTAATGGAAGACGCGGGTCAAATTGTATAAGGACTGCGTCTGATGTGAGCAGTGTTTTGACTGCGTGAAAAGCGGTGTCTTCCTTGTGTCCCCAGTGCCAAGGTGCTTTTTTATCTAAACGTCTGTGCAAAGGCTCCGCTACCGATGCTTTGTGCGGTAGGAATGATGCATAGAAGTTTAATAATCCTAAAAAGGCTTGTAGCTCAGCTTTAGTGGTAGGCGTGGGTGCCTCATGGATTGCCTTGACCTTGGACTCTAGGGGATGGATACCTGATGCGTCAATTCTATAGCCCAGAAAGTCCACCTGTCTAGTGGCAATGGCACATTTCTCCCTTTTTAATCTGAGACCATGCTGTCTGATCCTGTCTAGCACTTCTCTGACTCTCTGGAAGAGTTGGGGTCTGTCCCTGGCCGAGACCAATATATCATCGAAGTATGGTACTACACCAGGGAGGCCCTGTAATATTCGTTCCATTAGGGATTGGAAGATGCCGGGGGCAACACTCACACCAAACTGGAGACGCTTGCACCTGAAGGTGCCTCTGTGAGTCACAATGGTTTGTAACTCTGCTGTTTGGTCATCAACAGGGAACTGTTGATACGCCTGTGACATGTCCAATTTGGCGAAAATGCTGCCAGGCTCAAAGGTGTGTAATAAATGTTGAATGACCGGAACTGGGTAAGCGCTAACTTGCAAAAAGCGGTTAATTGTTGTCTTGTAATCCGAACAAATTCTCAGACTGCCGTCCTTTTTAAGGGGTGTGACAATTGGTGTCTCCCATTTGGCAAAGTCTGTGGGTTCAATGACCCCTTGCTTTAATAATTTGTCAAGTTCCGCGTCCAGTTTAGGCCGAATGGCGAATGGCACCCTGCGTGGCTTCAACCGGATGGGAACTGCTTGGGGGTCAACTGCAAATGAGATGGGGGTACCGTTATAACACCCCAACTCATCGCTGAATACGTCAGAATAGTCAGTGAATAAGGAGTCGGTGTCAGAAGCTGAGACAGCATGGACTCCTGTTACCCCAAGGCCGAGATAGGGGAACCAATCGAGTCCCAGGAGACTAGGGAGATTGCCGTTAACTACCACTAGAGGCAGGTGACCCTTGAAAGCTTTAAAATTAACCAGGAACTTGCCTTTGCCGAGTACTGGAATGTCCCTCCCTTGGTAGTCCCTCAAGGTGAGCTGGCACTTCTGGAGTTGGTTTCTGGTTAGCCTGGGCTGGATCTTCTTGAGCGTGCTCCACGAGATGATTGAGAGCGCTGACCCCGTGTCAACCTCCATATGACAAGGTTTACCTTCTAATAAAATGGAAAGCGTAATTTTACTAATGGAATGACAGGTGTGGTTAGCATGGTAGCAAGTGTGACAATTTAGTACTTGCCTTTGGGAGCCAGAATGGGAAAAGGAGGGAACCTTTTGTGCTGAGTTGTGTGCAGCCTGGCATACTCTGGCGATGTGGCCTTTCTTGTGGCAATTGTTGCAGGTGGCACCCTTGAATCTGCACGAAGCCCTTGAGTGAGGTCCGCCACAGGATAAGCACAGGATGTTGTGTTTGGGTGCGCTGCTGCTATCTTGCCTGGTTCCTACCTGAGGTTGCTTGGCGTAAGCGAGACGGTGGACGTCTGTTTGGTCGTTGGGGTCATCTTCGTTGACCACCACTTCTGAGTGGATGGTGGCGCAGCTAGGTTTTGGGCCAGAACCTTGAATTTCGGTGGCTGACTGCGTTGCCAGCTCTGCAGCCAAGGCTTCCTCGATGGCCTGCGAGAGGTTGAGATCCTTCCGGGCGAGTAGTTGTCTTTGGAGGTGAAGATCCTTGACCCCACAGACGAGCTGGTCGAGAAGCATATCGTCTAAGTAGTTTTTGAACTCACAGTGGAGAGCTGCAGTCCTCAAGGCGGCCATGTACTGGTTGATGGTCTCCCCTTCAGCTTGCTTTCTCATCCTAAAGGCAAAGCGTCTCGTGATCTGCGAAGGCTTGGGAGAATAATGATTGGTGAGGATTTCCAGCAATTCTGTCCAGGGGACATTCTTCAACTCGCGTGGGGCGACGAGCGCTGTGGCGGTATCAAAAACGGAGGCCCCGCAATAACTGAGGAAGAACGACTTCTTCCTGTGCTCTCCTGCATCAGCCAGACCAATGGCGTCGATGTAGTGGTTAAATCGATTTTTGTATGACTCCCACTTCTCCTCATCGGGTTTGAACGGTGGGAAAGCTGGGTTGGAGTTCATGTTGAGAACTTCAGCTGGTTACACGACTGTAAATCTCTCTCTCTGGGCGAAACGACCCTGTGTGCTCAAAATGATTGTGGCAGCTGCTGCTAAAGCGTTTGCCAGATAGTGACTTCAGCTCTGGAGAGGCTCTGCAGAAACACTCTGCTCTCTCTGGGTTAACGTTTGAAGCTCCGGCTGCAACGGCTGCAGCGTTTAAATTTCACGCTCCTGGAGAGCGTGGGCGTCAGTGACTTAAGGGAATTACAGCACCGCGCTGTATTCCGGCTTGAAATTCAAACGACAGCCGTTTGAATTTTGCGCTCTTTTTGAGCTGAGCGGCTGCGGCTCGCAGCGTTCACTTTCCCCCGTAGCTTGCTAACTGAGCGGCTACGGATGCTCTACTTTCTCTTTTGCTGACCGAGCTCTCCGGCGGCGCGGCTGCGGCTCAGCAATAGAGTGACTTCAGCTGCGGAAGAAATGCCTCTGGTAGCCATCCCACCCTCGTCGCCAGTGTTGTGGATTGAGCAATGAGAGGCTAGACCAGGGCATGAATGCAACAAGACTTTATTCACAGAATAAAGGACTGATCGTGTCAGCTCTGCTAGGAGCAGGCTTCCAGCGAACAGCGACTGACCGGACCCTGCAGCTGGCTTTTATAGCCAGCTGTCGAGGGGAGCCAGCCAATGAGGAGCAGCAGACGCCCCCGCAACACGAACGGACCTGGTTGGGAACTTTGGCAAGTTCCAGGGACATAACAGAGCCTTTGCTCAGAATGGTAATCTTACTTCTCATAAAAGGATCCACGCTCAGTAGAAACTATATAGCAATAGCAATTCCACTTAGACTTATATATCACTCCACAATGCACTCTCTGAGCAGTTTACAATGTTAGCATATGGTCCCCAACAATCTGGGTCCTCGTTTTGCCCACCTCAGAAGGATGAAAGCTGAATTAACCATGAGCCTGTCAGAATCAAACTCCTGACTGTGGGCAATTAGCCTGCATTCTAACCACTGACCCACCATGTCTCTATAGATTTTTATCTGTATGCATATTGTCCCTTTCATATCCAAACAAGACAAGATTGAATACAACAAAATGAAATTTAATGTGGAGAAAAGTAACATTTTACACCTGGGAAGGAAAAACAAATTACCTGAAACCTGGCTCAAAAACAGTAACTGTGAAAGGGTCCTTGAAATCCAAATGGATGATCATTTAACCATGAATTACTTGTATGCGGCTGCAGCCATAAAGCTAATACAATCCTTGGTTGTATAAAGAGAGGCATAGAATCAAAACCACATGAAGTATTAGTACCGCTTCATAAAGCCTTAGTAAGACCACACCTGCAATACTGCATCCATTTTGGGTCATCACATTACAAAAAAGATTTTGAAACTTTGGAAAAAGTGCAAAGAAGAGCAGCTAGATAGATTAAAGGCCTGAAGACTAAAACAAGAACGGTTATAGGAACTGGGCATGGCTAGTCTAGTGAAGAGAAGGACCAGTAGAGACATGATAGCAGATAGGAGGGGCTTCCACAGAGAGGAAGAGGTGAAGCTATGTTCCAAAGCACCCAAAAGCCAGACAAGGAACAATGGATGGAAACTGAACAAGGAGAGATTCAACCTAGAAATAAGAAGAACCTTTCTGACAGAACAATCAAGTAAAGGAACAGCTTGCCTTTGGAAGTTGTGGAGCTTCATCACAGGAGGCTTTCAAGAAGAGATTGGACTGCCATGTGTCAGAAATGTTGTAGGGTCTCCTGCTTAGGTAGGGGGTTGGACTAGATCATCTACAAGGTCCCTTCCAACTCTGTTAATCTAAAATCTATAATATATAATAGTTTTTTTCCCAAACACCATCACTCACCTAAACAAATAATTCCCTCAACACTGTCCAACTATATATAAAGTCTGCACTACTATTACTATTAATGTTCTCTTCACTCCTTATTGCCTATCCCCTCCCAATTGGGACTGTTTGGCTGTAACTTCATCACTTGTATCATTATGAGTTATGACTTTTTCCTAGTATGATTTGATTGCTTATTGTACCCTATGACTATTATTAAGTGTTGTGCCTTATGATTCTTGACTCTTGACGAATGTATCTTTTCTTTTATATACACTGAGAGCCTTTGCACCAACAAAAATTCCTTGTGTGTCCAATCACTACTTGGCCAATAAAGAATTCTATTCTATATCTAATCTTCTCACTTCAATAGCAATTGCAAAAGCAATTAGCACATGCTTTATAGCACTCTCTAAGTGGTTTACAGAGTCAGCCTCTTGCCCCCAACAACCTGGGTCCTCATTTTACCCACCTTGCAAGGATGGAAGGCTGAGTCAACCTTGAGCCTGGTGAGATTGGAACTGCCAAATTGCAGTCAGCACCAGTTAGCAGAATTAGCCTGCAGTACTGCACTTCTAACAACTGAGCCACTGCATCTCTTCAACGAAGTATTTGGATATTGCAAATAAACAGCAGAGATGCACAGTCTGTATTACGAGTATACCGGAGAGAGGATTGTCTGCTTCAATCTTCTCTACCACTTGATAGAACCTTCATCCTTACTTCATGCAATTCACACAATAGAACTGTTCTCTTCGTTTACAACAGAGGATGTCTGACTGTAAGTTGCATGTCTAAAAATGGTCTCCACAACAAAGACATACCTGTGGGATTTTATTGGTTCCCAACATGGTCGAAATCTGGATGGAGATGTCAGTATCGGTCGCTTCAAGAACAGCCATGGTATTTCTCTGCCTTCCACAGCTATAGTTGGGAACATTGGCCTCCCCCTCCGAAAGCAGGTCCAGCAAAGCCTCAGAAGTCATTTGTGGTTTAAAATAATTGTCATAGATGTTGTATCCCAGGGTGACATTGAACAAAATGTTGGGATTCTTGTTGATTGCTTGGATTGCAAAAAGGAAGGATAGGATTTTCCAATACTCTGTTGCTGGTTTCCTGAAAGTATGAATGTATCAGGATGAAATCAATGGAAGCAACATTTTATTTAATTGTTAAATTTAATAGTGTGTTTTTAATCCATCTAAAACTGAGAGGTTTGGGGGCATTTTTAAATCCCACCCCCCAAAATCTCACCCATTGAATAGAACTCTGGGATACTCTCCATTTTTCTTTTATTTTTGGATATTGAATGCATACTCTTTTTGAGTTAGTCTAATATTGTTAACATTCTCTTTTTAAAATTTATATTTATAAATAATTGTTTACGCAAATGAAATATTAATTAAAAGAAAAAAGGAATGACAAAAATAGAGAATGGAAGAAAAGGTCCAAGAAATTAAAAAAAGAAAAAGAATAAAACCTGTTTTCCCACCTTATTTTCAACAGATAATTTTTCATTTCTGCAAATTCTACATTTTTCACATCTAGCCCTCCACTGTGAGAATTCCATAATTCTTCCATTATTGATCAAACAACAATCTTGCCAAAGTTACCATTTATAAACACTATGAATGTTATCTAATTCTTTACTCAGTAATCCCAGTAAAATAATAGCTCTAGTTTAATCACAATTTTTACTCTTACATTTCTCACAAGTCCACCCTGCATGATAAAATGTTTTGCCATGCTTTTCACAATTCCTGCATTGGTTGAAATATGTTTACATATCTTTGATCATTTGTCCTACAGCAAGAATACATTGCTTTATTTCAAAACTTTCTCTTACCTTATAATGGAATGTAAACCGAATACCAATTACCCAAATTCTTTGCATCTTTATTTAATATCAGATTCAAATAGTGCATTCATTGAACCTGTTAAATATCTGTTTCAAATATTTCAAACTTTATACATTTTTATTATTACATGTTCATCATTTCTACATAATTCAGTTTCAAAATAAGTTTTAGCTTATTCTTCACATGGTTCTTTTTCTTGCTGTTGTATTAAGATTTCAAACTAACTTTCAATCTCTTTCTATCCCTTTGTCTATTTATATTCTCCAATAATTAATAATTGGAAGTGTGGCCTATTATTCCAGGTGAAATATAGAATCAATAAAGGACCATACTAATAGAGACACCTGCAATGACACATAAAAATTTTCACATAAAAATTTCATTTTTCTGCCCCTTCTGATGACCTTATTGGGCATCAGAGTGGTAGAAGAGAAGAACCATCCTTGCTCATCCACATTCCAACTCTGCTAAGAGGATGTCAAGAAAAGAAGAAGCTTCTTCTTCAAGGTCAAGAAAAACAGAAAATCTCTACTAATTATTTATTTGAGAATTTCAAATCAGGTTCATCAGTTGAAAAGGATGAACCAAGGATGAAATGAGACAGAAAGAGAGAGAAACTAGCAGATCAAAGAGATCATTCATTGTAAGAGGCCACTAAAACTTTAGAACTTAAGGTGGAATGAAGAGGCTCTAATTCTGTGCACAAAATTTAACCTACAGAAAAATTTGAGTCAAAGGAGATTTGTTGAAGCTTATTGGTAGAAGGACCATCCTCGTTGCAGAGACAATGCCACCAATGAGAAACTTTCCTGGCTTGTAATAGTTCTGTGGGTGTACCTCGTCCCTCTTCAGAGTCAGCAGACATTTGGCTCTGAGACTTCCCAGAACTTCCTGGGGCAGCAGAAGCAGCAGAAGCAGCAGACGCAGCAACATGACTTGTGCTCCTGATGGAGTCTCCAGCCTTGCTCTGAAGACACAGTGATAGGAAGAGGTGGAAGAAGGCAAAGCCCTCTTCCAAGACAGAAGCTCCAGAAGTTTTCTAATCACAACAGAGTCCAGGCAAGCCTTCATATCTGCATCCCCTGCCTGTCATAAAAGCTCTCAAGGTTGTCTATTTCTCCAGGGTCATGTATGCCCCTGGTGCAAAGAGATTAGCCAACAAGGTGTTGATATGGTATCAAAATGGAAGCGTGTTATGGCCAGGTTTGTGTGACATCAGAAAGCAATCCAAAATGTATTTTGACACTTAGCACCAAGAGGATAAAAAAATCACTATGATTTGGATAATGGCAACAAGAAGAGACATTATCTCTCTAAACTTGGACTGAGTCAACAAGCAGGTGCCCAATGGGAGGAATCTCAAATGGGGTGAAACTCTGAAAATATGCCCAGGAGTGAGACAGGAGAACTTTCTCTCAAACTTCATTTCTCCCAAACATCTCATTCCTACAACTGCATCATCATTACAGCATTACAACATTACAGTATTACTGCATCATGGCAGTTGGTCAGCTCTTAAAGTATTTCCCTGACACATCCCTTAGAATATCTCTCGATATATTCCAATCTCGACAGAGAATTTTGGCATGAATCTGAAATGTCAATCCTCAATATGGATACAGCTGATTCTGGTTTGTCTTCAGTTAAGAGATGAGTGGCCATTTTTGTTCCTCGGACATTCTTCTCTCTTACAATGTTCCAAACCAGAATAAAATCCCTGAAAATCACTTTTATTCATTATAGACATCAAAGTTTGATTTGGGTTCTACTGTTAGGACATTTCAATTTTGAAGAAAAAGTAGACATTTTTCTTCATTGGAGAAAAGCCATTATTTGTTTGTAAAGGTGGAACTAAATAATAAAATAAACCAGAAAATGATGGTGGTCAGGGACCAGTACAGGAAAATATGTACATGTTTAGAAATAGGTAAAATTAGGATAGCATAACATTTTTAGATATAAAACCTATGAAACCAATTGAACTGATCTAGGCAAGTAAAACTAATAAAATCCTCCATCTATAAAACTTGTTTGTTTGAAATTCTACAATCCTTGTTTATATGCATGTAAAGAATCTGTCAGAAAATGGAGTGGGGAAGTCATTAATTTGTTGGCATCCAATGTGGCCCAGAGCAGGACAAGTACAAGATTCTTGGCCTCCCCTCTATGAAACCATATCATCCTGTTGGACCCAGAAACAGCCCTTCTCTTTGCATCCCCTACCTTGTGGAAGAGTCTCCCTGGAGATCCAGATGGCCCCAGCTACCCAGGGGTACGATTCTTCCAGTTCAGACTGGTTCTGTAGAACCTGTTATTATGACTCTCAGCAGTTCAGAGAACCAGTAAACTGGGCCCCTGGCTGGTCCCACTCTCTGCCCAGTCAGTCCTTATGGCGCATGCATGACATTGCGCACATGCACGACAATCACTGACTGCATTCTCCCCCCACCCAGTTTTATTTATTTTTTAGTATGTGTTTTGTTTTTATTAATTATAAAAACAAAACACATACTAACAAAATAAATAAATACATAAATAAAAATTATTTTACTATTATTGTTACATATTGATACTTCTTTTTTTTTCTCCTTTGCTTTTTCCTATTAGGAAGAAGCAAAGAAAAAACAAGTGTCAATATGTAACAATAACAGTAGTGTAAGAAAAAAAAATCATTTATGTATTTATTCATGTTTTTAGCATCTGTTTTGTTTTTATGATTAATAAAAACAAAACATATACTAAATTATTAAAAATTATTTTAGTATTATAGTATTATTATAGTATTTGCTTTTTATGAATAAATAGTATTTTATTATCAGCCAGGGCATATATCATTTAGGAAAAAGCAAAGGAAAAATAAAAAGAAGTATCAACATGTAACAATAACAGTAGCGTAACAAAATAACTTTAACTAAATTTCATTTTGTATTGGCTTATTTAAAATTCTGTTAATTATATCAACTTGTTTATAATTATCAACCCTCTTTGTATTTAATTTATACATAGCAATGATTGTTCTTCACCTAATTTTTACTTCTTATCTCTATCTATCCTTTTTTCCACATTATAATATTTTTTAAATTTCATTTTCATCTATAGGGATCTCTTCGTTTTTCCACTGATGTGCAAACATAATTCTAGCCACATGTAAAATTAAATATGTATTGTATTCCCTTTATTTATGTGAGTACCAACAAAAATATTTCTGGTTTTAAAATTTAAATCTATATATTGCTTTACCATTTTTTCTAACCTTGATACTACATACTCTTGAATAGCTACTTGAGTTGAGTACAAGCAGAGCCCAATACCAAATCTTATGCATATATTCCAGTTTTTAAAACTGAGGAATACATT
The DNA here is from genome assembly GCF_049901715.1 of Pseudonaja textilis. Classification (NCBI taxonomy): domain Eukaryota; kingdom Metazoa; phylum Chordata; class Lepidosauria; order Squamata; family Elapidae; genus Pseudonaja; species Pseudonaja textilis. The sequence continues at coordinate 11,800,219 of NC_141991.1, forward strand.
TCAGAAAAAGAATTAAATATTGCTCTGTGACTGTGCCTATGAATTTCATTCTTAATTTAACTTCTCAGATGATCTTTTTACTATATCTTTTTTTTGTACTATATAATCTGCATAAGGCTGTAAAAAGCTTCAGTACATTTTTTAAGATGCAAAGTCTAAAGAGCTTAGGCCCACCAAGCCACGCCCACAGAACCAGTAGTAAAAAAAAATGAAACCCACCCATTAGGGTCTGTTAGTTCAGGTAAGTAGTCTTGGCCAGAAAGATTTTTGTTCCACTACTGCCACAAAATAACAAACTCCCTTGGTTTGTTAATTGTATTTCCATTTTAAGTGTTTAGTACATGTCGAGTATTTACTACAGTGTACAGTTTGGCACAAATGTGCAGACCATTTTCATATAGAGAAGATCTTATAGAACTGCAAATTAAAAATGGTTTCAATCTGGGAATAGAATTGCATTCAAGTAAAACTGCAGTTGCAATAGGAGATTTCATTGCAAAAGACATTAGGAAACATTTATTTAGCAAAATTATTGAAAAAACTTGCAAAATCTGTTTGGTCATTGATGAAGCCTCAATGATATCTTCCAAACCAGTTCTTATATTGTACTTAAAAGTTGAGGATCCAGTTTTCTCACCAACAATTTTCCTTGAAGTAGTAGAATTGGAAAAATAAGATGCAGAGACAATATGTTGTTCAGTTATGGAAACTTTGAATAATGTTGGGTTTAATAAGTACTATCTAGAGAAACATTTAATCAGATTTTGCTCAGTGTTATGCTTGGAAAAAAATCTGGGATAAGCACTAGGATAGCCACAAGGGTGGGATTCAATTTTTTTAACAACTGGTTCTGTGGCCGTGGCTTAGTTGGTGGGTGTGGCTTGGTGGTCATGTTATTGGTTAGGCATGGCCAACTCAATATCACTCACATTGAGGCATGCTTCTCGCCTGGCCTCTAATGACTGTGGGGATGCTGCACCAGTCGTAAGTGTGAAAAATGGACATAAGTCACTTTTTTCAGTGCCATTGTAACTTTGAATGGTCACTCTACATAAGCAAAGTACCAGCAAAGGATGGAAAAAACCTCCAGAGATGTTACTGAGACAGGAAGTCTAGTTCTGCCAAGAATGTAATAAGGATTAATGGAGAGGCAGTTTCTGTAAGAAACACCAGAATATTTCCTTCCTGCCTTCCTTTCAGGATTAGGCCAGTAATTTCTTCTAACAACCAGTTCTCTGAACTGCTTAGAATGTTAACAACCGGTTCTAGGGAATAGGTGCAAACTGGTAGAATCCCACTCCTGGATAGTCAAAGACTTTCCAAACATCATAATATGGCACTGTTTAAACCATCATCTGCAACTTATTTTAGATGATTCTATTAAACAAATAAAGCAAGTAAATCATTTTCAAATCTTTATTGATAAAATATATTCTGTTTTTCATCAATCCAATAAGAACCTAATTGAACTTAACAAAAATTTTGAACAACTTGAGATTGAAATTATAAAGATTGGTAGAGTTTTTGGACTAAGATGGGTTGCCTATAGTTTAAGGTCAACCCTAGCCAGGGGTGGAATTCTACTGGTTCTTTCCAGCTCTGTAAAACCAGTAGATCTGAAGACCAGCAGACACTGAACCGGTTCTGCTCCTGTTTTGGCCTACCCCCCCCCCGCCTGGGCTCTTACCTGTCCTTTATTTCCTACTTTTTCAGCCTCAGCTACCTTGCGTGGCACAGCTGCGGTTGAAAGAGCAGGAAAATAGTGCTTTTTCAAATACTGCGCACCCACGCGCAATGCTGCTCAGCTGTCCGGGCAGCATAGCTCATGACGTTTCACATGCGTGCACAGTGCACATCAGGCGCACATGCACACAAAGCGTGCATGACCATGAAAAACATAAATCGCCAAACTGATAGTTACACCAATCTGATCCCACCCCTGACCCTAGCTGTGTGGTATGCTTATCCAGTGCTACATCATTTTTTTTGTTCAAATAAAAAATACTCAAGTATGGCTCCCTGTCTTGAAAACACATATTTTCTCACTGACTTGGCCTTGATGATTGATGTCCTAACTGAAATATCTCTTCTTTCTAATGCACTGCAAGCAAGAAACATAGACATTATAAAGGCTGAAAAACTTGTGGTAAGATCAACTAAATCATTTGAAATGCTTACAAAGGAAAAGGGTGCATATGAAAAAAAGGTTGATGGATTAATTACTTCAGAAACCTTTAAAAATACACATTTTGTGCAAAATCATCAATTTGTGGGACTTCCTTGTGAAAGACTTGAGAAAGCCTTGTAACTAATTTGAAGAAAAGATTGATGGATTGCGAACATTTAAAAACAGGTAGCCAATTTAAAGACACTGATAAATTAAAATTTCTAAATTATTTGGAGCCAGATTACTGGAAAAGTGGTGGTTCCATGGAAAGCATCTGAAGAATAATTGGTGGCTGTTGGGTATATGGATACTCCAACTGGTTTGGGTTGAATAAATATGTAAACCTAGGATTAAAGTGCTATGTAGCTTTAAGCACATAAACTGCAATGTCATTGTGGGTGCGGTTGCAGGCAGCCATATAGGTAGGAGGGGAAACGTAATAGCCCCGGCTTCTGGATGCAACTGTATGAGCCCAGGCTTCTGGATGCAACTGTATGAGTCCGGTTTCTGGATGCACCTGGTTACTGTTCCAGGTCTGCTGTCTACTGTTGTTGGAACGTCTATCTGCTTACCTTAGAGGCTACTGTGCCAGATACCAAATACAACTGAACACAAGGACTGTTTACTGGTGAGCTGTGGATTCAGCGTTAGTACTTGAGAGAAAGGTATCTTAAGAAGAAGATTACAAGCAGATAAAGACATTGTATTTACTGTTTAATGGACTTGATAACTGGATTGATAAACTGGATACTGATATATGGACTGAATGACTATTCTTAATCTCTGTATGAATTAAATACCTATTTAAACCACAAACAGCGTATTTGTCTCAAGTGTGTGTATACTCTAGGGCCCAGCCTCTCTCTCATTTGGCTGCCTGGCTTGACTGCTGCTGCACACTCTGCTAGGGGGTTTATCCCCAAACACTAACAGTGGCATTTAGTGAAATTTTCCATTATGAAATTAATATTAATGATTATCGCGATTTCATAGAAAACATGTTAAAAGATGCGGAGATATATGGAATTTCTGGCAGCATTAAAAAAGCTAGAGATATTGTCAGGACTATTGTAGTCAGCTCAGCAGAAGCAGAAAGGGGTTTCTCACAGATGAACATAATATGTTCAGAGAGCAGAAGTCACCTAACAGTTTCCAATGTAACGAACCTTCTGACTATCAATCTAATTGGCCTACCTCTGCAAGAATGGGACCCTGTTCCTATAGTAAAGAAATGGTTATGGGCACATCACACAGCTGATGATGCTCATGTCAAACAAAAGAAAACTGCAAGTGAGGGTGCCAATAAAAAAGCAATTTGGCAGTACTTTAAATAAGTGTTTTATTGTTTTTTGTAAAGTTTTATGTTATGTAATAGTTTTTGATTAATATTTTAAAACTTCGTTGTAACAAAATCTAATTTTTTATTATTTAAGCATTAAAGGCTTGAAATAATAAAGTACCTTTTGTTTTGGTATATCTTTTTTTACACTTAAAGCAGCCTAGGGCAAAGAAGTGAAGTTGAGTTGGCCATGCCCAGACAGTCATGTGACCACCAAGCCACACCCAACTGGTCATGTGACCAGTCAGCAAGCCATGACCACCTAGTCACATGACCATCAAGCCACACTCCCAAATTAGGCCACGCCCATAAAACCAGTTATTAAAAAATTTGAATCCCACCCCTGCAACTACCTCAAGTTTAGTGTAGGCTTGTTATGGTTGTTGATGTTGATGTGTCTTCAGTGACTGATTAGCTAATCAAATTTATATGCCCAGACATCTCACAGAAAGTGGTTTTGGGCAGTACACCACAATCCAATTAAAGAATAAATACATCTGAAGGCAGCTTTGTAAAGCAGCTCAGGATGAGCTTGAACTACATGCTGTCAGGATGGTTCTGAACAATGGAGAGTGTGAAATGGAAGAATGAGAAGATTGTGAAGTTGATTTTCTCAGGTGTTTCTTGTCTTTGCTGAGTCAGTTTCCTGAGCTTGGAATTTCCCACTCCGCATAGAAGAGTCAGAAGCTCATTTTACCACATTCAAAAAAAGTTTCTACTTCTTGTAAAAGACTGAGAGTAAATTGGTTGCCAGAGGACTGTGAAAACATTTACAGACACCTCACAACCTGGACATAAATTGTTTCATCTTCTACCCTCAAAATGATGCTATAGGGCACTGTACACCATAACAATTAGACACAAGGGTAGTTTTTCCCAAATGCCATCACTTTGCTAAACAACTAATTCTCACAACACTGTCAAACTACTTAGTAAGACTATATTACTATTATTCTTCTCATCCTTCCTATTACCTATCTCTTCCCACTTATGACTAATAACCATGTTGCTTGTATCTTTATACTTTATATTATTTTGTTTGTTTCCTAGTATGATTTGATTGCTTATAGTAACCTATGACTATCACCATTGTATCTTATGATTCTTGATGAATGTATCTTTTTTCTCTATGTACACTGAGAGCATACGCACCAAAGACAAATTCCTTGTGTGTCCAAGCACACTTGGCCAATAAAGAATTCTATTCTATTCTATTCTATTCTATTCTATTCAAAGGAGAAAGATGCAGTGAAATTGGACTTTAAAGGAAACAATGTGGATAATGAGCTTTAGCAAAGAAGAAGGCAGTTCTGTTGACTAGTGCTCAAGTTCAAGTTTGAGCTGAATTCAATGAAAATGAATCAAAAATGGACAAGGGTCTTTTTATTCCAGTGAAAAATAAGCTTTTACATCAGGATTTAGCTTGTCTTGTTTGGAGACAACATCTCCTGAAAGGAATTGTCCATGGCCTGTGATTTTTTAAAAGCATACCAGACTTGGTCACAGTTATCCATCTATTTTAAAAAGTCTAATGGAATAAAAATTAAATATTTTAGCACTAGTTTTATTCTAACACTGAATACCAATAGACCATCTTACTTTAAAGTCATGACTATATAAAGAATAGAGGAATGATGTTAGTACAGACATAATGAGGAACTCACGGGTTGTAATGTACAACTTAATTATTTGCTCAATTCCAGGACTCCAAATTTTATTAAATACAAAAATCCTTTCTTGAAATATTATGCCAGGAACAAAAGGGAAGAATTAAATGAAGAATCTGTCAGAAGTTGTATTTCCTGCAACTGTTTAAAATTTGTTAGAGATTTTGTATTTTCTTATATGAATCTCAGAGACTCCTTGTCTAATATTCAGGTTAACCACAATTTTTCATGGATAGTGCATCCTAACACATTTTCTTTGGCATTCCTTGTTTTTCTACTTAGTCTCTGCTGCAGTCCAAATGTGTGGAAAATTGTCATCCTGGATTTGTGAAATGGGATCAGGAAGGAGAGCAAGTTTGTTGCTACAACTGTGTTCCTTGTCCAAAGGAATCCCTCTCCATTCAGGAAGATAGATGACACAAGATTAAATGCTATCGGATATAGCTAGATCATTTCAATCAGTACGCTTTTAATAGGGACAGATCTAAACTTGCCTATTTTATTGTTGTTCTTTGTTTGCAACAATTTGTTCCATAATGGGAGGAACATTAATATTCCAAGATGGCACCGATGATGGCTGCCTTGGTGAAATGCTGCCTAATTTATCACCCATTTCCTCCCACTTGTGGCTGTATAACTGTAACTTTGTCACTTGTATCCTAACGATTTATATTGACTTTTTCCTAATATGATTTGATTGCTTATTGTATCCTATGACTATCATTAAGTGTTGTACCTTATGATTCTTGACGAATGTATCTTTTCTTTTATGTACACTGAGAGCATTTGCACCAAGACAAATTATTTGTGTGCCCAATCACATTTGGCCAATAAAGAATAAAGAAAAGAAAAAGAAAAAAGAAAAAAAAGAAAAGAATAAGAACAAGATCTTGAAGGGTGAAGTAGGAAGAAATAGAAAGCCACATGGTGGATTGAGCAGGGTTACTTCTGCCAGAGAAAATCTCTCTTCTACTTGTCACTTTGGAAGTGTCCTTCAAATTTACAAATCTGAATTTTTTTGAAACTTGAAGATTGGTTTCAGGTCAATGGTTCCTGCTCACCCAAACCAGCTTTACCCTAACAGACCAAAAAGTACCAAATATTTAAAAGTTTTTTAAAAAAAACATTGCCAAAAAGAATCCTTATAAATGTTACATATGATAAAACCAGCATATAGGACTATGTTACAAGGAGATTCCTACATTTATTGAAAGAAAGCCTTAAGGGTTGCAGCTAATTTTGCCTTGGAGTTAGTTTTTGGGTCCAGCCTGACACAGGGTGTTTTTTGCCCAGCACCATTGAGCCAAAAATCCCATTGAGAGGTCTCTGCTGGTCTTCTAGGAGTCGAGGATTCACCCCAATAAACAAGCTGATTCAGATGGTTCAAGCCTGGTTTATTAGCAAACAATGAGCTCCACATCCAGCAAGAATGGTGATAACCCGAACAAGGTTAGCATTGGGAGCATCTGCCTCCCAACACTTGTGTATAGTTGTAGCCAAAAAACCCTGCTAATTACTCCTTTATTTCCTGCTTTTGTCTCTTATAACTTCTCCTTTTTATTCCCCCCCTTTTTCTCACCTCTTTTTTTATCCCCCTTTCTTCTTTGTCCCCCTCTTCTTCTTTCTTTTCAAGCTTTTCTTGTTGTTTTTCACAGTTCAGAATCTCCATTTCTAAACATTGAAATATGAAGCCAAAGGATCCTCTTCCCTCTTCTGCATCCTCTTTCTGTTTTTTAAGTCTCATTTTTAGTTCCTCAAGGAGTGATGCCATTTTAAACACTTTTAAACAACCACCCAATTGTCTTTAAATTAAAAATCCAACATTCAATTTTTTTAAAAAAAAATCACAAAGTAATCCAAGGCTGTTTCTTCTTGTTTCTTTCTTCTACTTTCCTTTTCTGTGGTTCTGTTTATCTTTTAGTAAAGTTTCAGTTACAATGTATCTTTTTGAGATTTTTTCAAAGTTTCACTGCTAATCCCTTTTATTTCCAGGTGGCACTCCATTGATCTTTCCAAGTTCCAAGTTCCACCCTTTTTCCTCCACTCTTCTCCTTTTAGAGGCTTTAGAGTGTCCAGAAAGTCTTTATTTTCCTTTTAACACTTTAGTTTCAGCTTAAAATTGCCTATTATTGTCAAGATAAATTATCACAAATTTCTTACTTAAATTTCTTCCTTTTAATATTCAAAGCCAATTGTAACTGTCAATGTAAAAATAGAAAAAACAATTCCCTCCTTTTCTCTCTTCTTTGCCACTTTAAAAATCTTTTTAAAGGAGTAACATTCTAAATATTTTTAAGTTCAGAATACCTTGCTTAGATGTTATCTCTGCTTAGCCCGGTCTATCTTGCATTCCTCTTTGTCTTCCTCCTTGCTGTTTTGTTTCCTGTCTTCTTTTCTCTTCATTCACAAACCAAGGGAAGCCACCTGCCTTCTAGAATAAACCATATTCAGCCTTGTCTTCTCAGTAGTTGTGTCTTCTGTGTGGGCCAAAACAATCACAGTGCTACTGGCATTCCTGGCCAGCTGGCATCATAGAGGCTCGCAGCAGGATTCCCCACAGCCACATGATCCCTAGCAATGCTGGCACGCTCCAAAGCAACACTTGAAGCCCAACAGAGGAAACTGGAGTTCAGGACTTTATTTCTGCACAGAGGTAAGGATGGATGCTTGGACCAAGTTCAAATGCTGGTGTTCAACAAACTGTTTTATAGTTTTATACAATATTTACTATTTTCTAGGTCTTTCCTTTCTCTCAGTATCAGTTGTTCTCCAAAGAACGTATTCTGTGAAAAATAAAAGGACATAATAGTGAAGAAATATTGGTGTTTATGTTCCTCAGGTGTGGAAAAATATATCAATTGTCCAGATGATAAATATCCAAGTGAGAAATGAGTCAAATGTATCCCCAAAATTATAACTCTCCTGTCTTATGAAGAACATCTGGGCATTATCCTGGTCTCCTTTGCTCTCCTCTTGTTCTTAAACACAGTCTTCATTTTAATCATAAAATACATAGAGACTCCAATTGTCAAAGCCAACAACAAACTCCTACATCCTCCTGGTTTCCTTGCTGTTTTGTTTCCTGTCTTCTTTTCTCTTCATTCGCAAACCAAGGGAAGCCACCTGCCTTCTAGGACAAACCATATTCAGCATTGTCTTCTCAGTAGTTGTGTCTTCTGTGTGGGCCAAAACAATCACAGTGCTACCGGCATTCCTGGCCAGAAAACCAGGGAACAGAGTGAGAAGGTGGTTGGGGAAGAGTTTGGCAACTCTATCATTCTTTTTTGTTCTGCTGTTCAGATGTTCATCTGTGCTATGTGGCTGGGAGTATCTCCCCCATTCTCTGACCTGCACTCCCAGACTGAGGAGATCATTCTTCAATGTAATGAAAGTTGTGTTATCATGTTTTATGTTGTCCTCGGCTACATGGGTTTCCTTGCTATCATTTGCTTCACAGTAGCTTTCCTGGGCAGGAATCTGCCTGGGGCCTTCAATGAAGCCAAGCTGATCACTTTTAGCATGCTGGTCTTCTGCAGCATCTGGGTCTCCTTCCTGCCCACCTATTTGAGTGCTAAAGGAAAATCCGGGGAGGGCGGAGCTGACATCGCGATGGTATGGCTTGCAATCTTGGGGCTCTGAGATTGCAGCCGATATCTCTGCCTCTGGTCGGTCCAAACAGACCTAAACTGTCCCATAGAGACGGCGAGAGTGAACTGCACATCCTGTGGATCCCAGGGACATTGCAAAGTCCCTGGTTGATTCAGGAGAAGCCCTTTTGCCAGCGGCAGAGAGGCAGCCATTAAGCTGCTGAAGTTGGGACGGCTCCGGAATGAAAGAGACTGAAAGAGAAAGTGTGTCAGTTTGGTGAGAACTTTCTTTTTACTATTATTCTGAGACTTAAAAGGACACCCTAAGAAAAAGAAAAAATCTGTAAAAGTTTTGACAGAACTGAATAAGCAGCAGTTTTTAAATGGAAATGTCAAAGTGAGGCTTGGCTTTTTACTTTTTTACTTTTTTTATTACTGGACTTCTATCGCAACTTAGCTTTGTTAACTGGACTGGTTTCTCTTTTATATATATTTAGTTTTTCTTCTCTGTTTTGAATTTTCAACCTAAAGAGACTGAAGAAATGTTAGAAAGTAATATAACAATGATGGAATTAACTGAAGCACTTAAGAAGCAAAATAATGGAAAAGCACCAGGTCCAGATGAGCTTCAGGCAGAATTTTATAAAACACTACAAGAATCGCTGAGCCTTCCATTGCTAGAAGTCATGAATGAAGTTATGTCAAAGAAGATGATACCTAAAACATGGTCAGAAGCCTATATTATACTTATTCCAAAAGAAGACGCTGATCCATTGCAAATTAAGGATTATAGACCTATCTCTCTACTAAATGCAGACTATAAAATCTTTGCTTCAATTTTGGCAGAAAGACTTTAAAAATACTTAAATAACTTTATTCATCCAGATCAAAATGGATTTCTGCCAAAGAGACAAATCAAAGACAATATGAGAGTAATTCTGGACACTTTGGAATATTATGAGGCACATCCTGAAAAGCAAATGGCTTCAATATTCTTAGATGCACAAAAAGCATTTGATAATATGAATTGGAGATTTATGTTATTATTACTGGAACAGATGGGTTTCACCAGAAAATTTATTCAAGCAATAGAAGCCATATACTATAAGCAAATGGCAAAGGTAATGACAGAGGGAGAATTCACAGATTCTATCAATATAAGAAAAGGTACAAGACAAGGATGCCCACTATCACCTTTGCTATTTGTATTAACTTGTTGAAAAGGAAAATCCATGGTGGCCGTGCAGATCTTCTCCATCTTGGTCTCTGGTGCTGGGCTTCTGGGATGTATCTTCTTCCCCAAATGCTACATTATCACCCTGAGACCAGATCTAAACACAAAGGAGCATCTAATGATAAAAATAGGGAACTAAAATTGTTTTTTAGACTCATAATCTGTAATTTTTCATTGTTGTTATTATTAGACTTACATGCTTCCTTTGCATCTGCTTGAGAATTAAGATTATTTAAAACCACAACAAATAAAGTATAAGACCAATGAAATTAAAATCCAACAGAATTATTAGACAGTAAATTAATTTATCATTAAAATTGTTATGCAGCCAGGGAAAGACAAGATAAGAAATAAGGTAGTTTTAGTGTTATATGTGGAAATTATAAATTGTAAATTACACCTGAGAAAATGAAGAACAGAAGAGAATCCATGTTTATCCGTGCAATGATTACTGTACAGTTATATAACTATATCTAACAAACACTTATTATGTTTTAAAAGTAAAATGTCAGGTTCTTGGCTGGAATAGGGTTTTTTAATGTTGGCTCACAGATAAATGTGAGAGATGCTAGATCATTCTGACCCAATGGAAACCTGTTAATGATTCATTGTGTTTAGATGGACATAACAGGAAGACATGGCCATGAGAAAGAGGTAATTTCCCTGAGATAATGGTCTGGGAGGAGTTACAATGGAAACTAAAGCCCCTAAAAATCACTGAACAAGCATAGCAGGAAGAATTATGTAATCCTCTGAATATGATATTCTATAAAAGCAGTAACCATTTTAAGGGTGGTGTCTTCATCTCCTGCTTGTTAGGGAGATGGGGTCCTATTCTTATATTTGCAAATATTTTGAATAAACTGAAGCTTTTTATGTTTTGGGGGGTTGTCAAGCCTGGTTTTTATGGTGAATCTCACATATTAAGACACAATGGCTGAAGAGAAGAGACAAGATTCCCTAAAGAGAAGGGGAAGAAGACTTTTGCCTTGGATGGGATGAATATGGAAGTCATTTTCTCTGTAAGTTGTTCTCTAAAGTAAGAGATAGAAATAGAGCTGGAGAGATCATCATTCAGTGCAATGAAGGCTGTGCCACAATGTTTTATGTTGTCCCCAGCTACATGGGTTTCAAGGGCATTCAGATGATTCCCATTTGCAGCACTCTGTATGAATTTTTCTAGTTTATCTGCCGGTGTTAGGTGACAACATAAGCAGAGGTGGTATTCAGCAGGTTCTGACCAGTACTGGAGAACCGGTAGCGGAAATTTTCAGTCATTCAGAGAACCAGCAAATATCACGTCTGACTGGCCCTGCCACATCTATTCTCTGCCTCTCAAGTCCAGCTCATTGGCTGGGTCTTCTTTTGTTGCCCTGCATAGGAGAACGGAGTGGAAAGCAGGTTAATGGGGAGGGGAGGGAATGGCAATTTTGCAGTAAATTTCCCGAGGAGTGGAAAGGGAATGGAGATTTTACAGCATCCTTCCCCAGCCATGCCCACCAAGCCATGCCATTCCCACCAAGCCATGTCCACAGAAGTGGTAGTAAAAACAAATTGAATCCCACTACTGATCGTAAGTCCTTGTGAGATCTCAGAATTCCATGACCTCAATGTTGAGTCATCATTTTCCCCTTTCTGCATGTCCCAAAAGGAAAAAGTATCTGTAAAGTTCAACACCCTCTATGAACACTTGATCTAGGAAAGAAAGAAGAAAATGGCCTGAGACTAGATTTGTCTCTTATCCACATAGATCTCTGGTCTCCAAAAAGGAAGCTTTCAGCATTGTGCCACGTGAATGGGAAAATAATATATGGATGAAAATGGCAGAAGGGCATCCCTGAGACTTCTCTATCCAGAGTTAACTATGGAGCTGCAAATAGAGACCATCCTCTCCAGAAGCTGCCTAGAGGTCAACTATCTTTGCCACATTTGATAAAAGGGAAAGGGTTGGAAGTTAGTATTCTGATCCCTTTATGTGTGGGTGACCATGTATAGGTCAGTGTCAGGAGAGTTCATGATGACATTCCTTATTGGGACAACCCAGAAGAATCTAAATTTGGTCCATTTTTCTCTTTCTTCAAATACTTTCAAAGTTGGCTAAATCAAAGATGACTTGATGCATATTTTTGTTAAGATAAGAAATATCTTATCATGGAGCTTTCAGGACCTCATGAGTTCATCAGTGCAATAGGGCCCTTGAGAAATTTACACACACACACACACACACACCCCATACATATATGAGTGTGTGTGAGAGTGGTGTAGGTGTGGGTGTGTGTAGAGAGAGACAGACAAATGGACGGACAGACAGAATTTCCACTTTGTCTCTTATTCTGCCTGCTATTTCTGAAAGAGACATCTCATCTCACGTCACTGTTTTCAATCTATCTTTCCACATACTTTATTTAATTTATGTATTTATTTTGCCAAGCATGTTTTTGATAACAGATATAATTAGGAACATGATTAGCAGTACATGAAATGGGTATGGATAAAAGGGGACATTAGGACCGGAACAGTAGGCATGTTGGTGCGCTTATGCACACCCCTTACAGACCTCTTAGGAATAGGGTGAGGTCAACTGTAGACAGTCTGAGGTTAAAGTTTTTGGGGTTTGGGGGAAGAAACCATAGAGTGGGGTAGTGCATTCCAGGCATTGACAACTCTGTTGCTGAAGTCGAATTTTCTGCAACCGAGTTTGGAGTGGTTTACCTTCAGTTTGTATCTGTTGTGTGCTCATGTATTGTTGTAGTTGAAGCTGAAGTAGTCATTGACAGGTAGCAGATAATTTTATGTACTATGTTTAGGTCAGACCGAAGGCCACATAGTTTTAAGTTATCTAAGCCCCAAATTTCAAGTCTGGTGGTATAAAGTATTCTGTTGTGAGCAGAAGAGTGGAGGACTCTTCTCATGAAATATCTCCGGACTCTCTCACTTGTATTAATGTTTGATATGCAGTGTGTGTTCCAGACAGATGAGAATTGGTCTTTATGCTTTTTTGGCAATGTTGTAAAGTGGGCTCTGGCAATCAGATCATTAGAGATAAGTACTCCAAGGTCCTTTACAGAGTGTGGGTTGTCTACAAGGTTGTGTCCATCCAGCTAGTATTTTATGTTCTGATATATTTTTTTACTAATACACAGAATCCATGGCATCTGATATAATTAGACAGGTGTAAGGCTGAGCCTGTTGCTCTCACAGATACTCTTTAAATCAGTGGATTTCCTGTTATATAAAATCAGATGCTTTAATATTTATTCAGATTGGACACCAATTCCCACAAATTTAGAAGCCAACTGAAAAAATGTCCTTGGGCTCTTCTATCATGTTTGTCCTTTGTTTCCATTAGAACTCCAGCATAACATTATTTCTGTTAGGGATTCTACCTGATGTATATAATAAAGAGAATGTATATTTAATTATTCATGTATTAACCTCAGCCAGAATTGTATTTGCACAATGTTGGAAAGAGGAGGAGATCCTCATAGATGAGGAGGTAATTAGGAAAATATTAGAATGTGCAGAGATGAAGAGATTAACACTAGCAGTTAAGGAGAAAGAGCAAATGTGATATGATATGATATGGAAAACATTTTATCAATGGTTAGAGAATATAAAAGGACTTTGGAAATGAAGAAGAGAAGAAAAAAGAAAATAAGATAAGATAGAGATATACTTAAGGTGATAATTGTTGACATAACTATGAGGAGAATAATGAGATGTAAAGTTAATAAGGTATTATCACCAGAGCAGTAGTAAATATTTAGCTGTTTGGTGTATTTTAACTCTAAGTTTAGAGAAATAATATTAATGTGAAAGTGAATGTATTTTTGAAACTGAAAAATAAAATGACACACCGCTTGAAGAAAAAATGGAATGTTTGTATTTTTGAAACTGAAAAATAAATAAAAAATACTATTAAAAGAAAAAAAGAACCCCAGCATACAGATGGGCATGGAAGGGACAACTGAGACTGAGCTTGCAATAAGTCTCTATGAAGGAGGATCTCTATGAATATAAGGATATACACCCATTTATGCTTGTATGAGTTTTTATGTTGTTGCATTTAGATTTAATAAACAAACAAACAATCATTAAATGACCAAAACCTATTAATCAAGCCCAGTAAAGGACATTTTTGAACAATAATAAATTTGTAAAAGTCATTTTTTTATTTTATTTTGACATTAAATGTTCTTTGGTATTCAGATCTGGCCTAAAAATAATAATGTAGCACTTGGGGCTGAAGATGCAGACCAGCAATCCAGCACTGGAGGCCAAGATGGAGAAGATCTGAACTGCCACCATGTACTTCCCTTTGGTGCTCAAGTAGGAAGGCACAAAGCACACCCAGACACTGCAGAAGACCAGCATGCTGAAGGAGATCAGCTTGGCTTCATTGAAAGTCCCAGGGAGCTTCCTAGCCAGGAAAGCCACCATGAAGCAGACAGCAGACAGGAAGCCCATGTATCCAAGGGCAACATAAAACATGGTGACAGAACCTTCATTGCATTGTAAAATGATTTCTCTAAGTTGGGAGTGCATGTCAGAGTCAGGAAATGGGGGGAATGTTCCCAACCAGATGCTGCAGATGATAGCTTGGAGACCAGAGCAAGAAAGGACAATGGAGTTGGCCAAGCTCTTCCCCAACCATCTCTGCACTTTATTCCCTGGTTTTGTGGCCAAGAAGGCTAACACCACTGTAATCGTTTTGGCCAAGATTGAGGAAATGGCAATTGAGTAGACAATGCTGAAGGCTGTTTGTTGGAGGAGGCAGATCAACTTTCTTGGGCGGCCAATGAACAAGAAGGAGGTCAAGATGGAAAGCAGGAGGGAGACCAGGAGGATATAGGAGAGGTCCTGGTTGTTGGCTTTCACAATTGGTGTTTCCATGAATTTAATGAAGATCCCCAAGACAAAGCCTATGATTAAAGAGAGGAACAAGGCAATGGAAGTCAGGATGATCCCCAGACTTTCCTTATAAGAAATATAACTTTTAATCTTGGGGATACAATGAACTCGATTGATGTTTGGATGTTGATCATCTGGACATTTGGTACATTTGTCGGCACCTGAAAAAAAAGCAAGAGTGGGATCTCAATTTAACATTCAAATGCATGTTATTCAAATGCATCATTTGGGTAAACTTGTTTTTCTTGTGAATAGATATAAAGATCTGTAAAGATTAAATCAATTTATTTTTTCATTTCCCTCCATCTAAAACATTTTAATATTACTTTTCTTTTCACAATTGCATCAATGAACTTGTTGAAAAAGAACAAGGGAGGGAGGAAAGATTCAAGGAAGGAAGGGAGTTCCACCATTTTACCTGTCCACTGCTGAATATCTTGGAAATTGGAACCCTGCCTTTTATCAATGCTTTAGGGCACCAAAGAGATCCAACCTACAATGGAATGAAGTTCATGTGAAGGATTACTTAATGTAGATTATGCCAGCTGAAGTGGATAAGTGCTACTTTTGCCATCAAGGAAGAAATGTTATGTGGAGTTGAAATAGATGAAATAGATATGAAGACATCAAAATGCATTCCTCTAACAACCCTATACTTCACCTGAGGGAATGATTATTCAGAAAATATCAAGTTGTGTAGAAATGGATAAATTAACTGTAGCACTAAAAATAAAGAAGTATCAGAGTACTATCTGAGTTGAAACTGTTGTCGTGAATGGATTGATCGAAGATAGGCCGTATAACAATAATAATAATAATCTGTGAATGAGGAGTGTTAATAGTAGTAATTAGATATCCGCACTAAAGATTAATTGCAAATATGGCATAAAATAAATGAGATAAATAAGGAACCACAAACTGTTGAAGATGTAATCATTTTTAATCATTTAGCCCTTTCCCCTTTTTTTCTTCTTTCCTTCCCAATCTGTTTGTGTGTTGTTTGTGTATTTTAATTGTAAAATTCAATAAAGTTTATTTTTAAAAAATGCTTTCCTCTGTTTTATATAAGGAGAAAGAGGGTCATCTTCCCTAAAGTCAGGGAAGAAGATTGGCTCAGTCCCAACTCATTAATCCTCTCCTCTCCTCCCTTCTCCTCCCTTCTCCTCCCCCTCCTCTCTCACCTCTCCTTCCTCTCCATCATGGTCCAGGATTCAAAGATTTTTTTAAAAAGAGCCTTCAGCAGAACCTATGGAATGTCAGCCTCAAGAGATACAAACACGAGTCCCCTGAGGCTGACACAAAAGAGGCAGGGATGGGCTTCAAAAATTTCAGCAATGAGTGGGTGTGGCCATGGTGGGCATGGCCTAGTCAGCCTCCTGCACCATGGTGGGAAGGAGGGTTGCCCTCCCTAGGCTCCAGAGGCTTTCCTCGAGCCTCCAGAGGGTGAAAATGGCTTCCCCCAGGCCCTCCAGAAGCCAAAAAACCAAAACAAAACAAAAAAACTAGGCCCATTTCTGGCCTTCCAGAACCTCCAGAAGGCTCATTTTTCACCTTCCCCAGGCTCCAGAGGCCCTCCGGAGGCCAAAAATGGGCCATTTTCTGGCTTTCCAGAACGTTTTCACCCTCCCTGAGCCTCCATATGGGCCTTGAAGTTACCTATCATCCAAAATGGGTTGCATGGAGACACCTGGGAGGAGAGGGGTGAGGTGGGAGAGGAGGGGCCATCCAGGAATGGGATTTGGCAATTCACCAAAATGTGCAGAGCCTTAGCTAGAGGATCACCCAAACTCTGGTAAACCCCTAGCAGCCCACCCCTGAAAAGAGGGAACACCTGAACAGGTGGAATAGTCAAAGGATTATTATATAAGACATCCCAGCCTCTCCTGCCCTCAGAAAGTAGAATGAGGAGTGCAACCAAGATACACTAGGAGACTCCTTTGCCAAAGAATAAATCCTTTGATTCAAGGCAAGTGGTTGCAATCTGGCTACCAAAAACACCCAAGAATGGGTGCAAGAATCTGATCAATCATCCTATAAAGACTCAATCAAAGTTTGACTATTATATTCTAGAACTGTCACAATGACATAAATAGTAATTTGAAACATTGAAGATGTGTTGTAAAAGATAAAGAGCAAGAGATATCTCTCTCACAAGGCTCAACTCAGTCTCATCTTGTACCAATGAACTGTATCTCTCTTTTCTTATCCTATATACCAGATTACCCTCCAAGATCATTTCTTATATTGCGCTATGACAAACATACATATCTTGATCAAGTCTCAAAGAGGTGGGACCAACTCTGACCCATTTTTTCTTCTGCTGTCACTCACCTTCCATGGTGGAGATGGATCCTTCTGCACAAGGATGACAATTGTAGCAGCAGATGGGCTTTCCTTCCTGAGCCACCTTCATGAATCCAGGAGGACAGCTTTCCATGCAGTTGGAAGAGGGCAGGGGCTGGGCAGAGAGAGGGGAAGAAATAGCATCCATAACATGAATTATTTTATTTGCTAAAGGAGATAAAATGAAAGTTCAAGGTTTTGCTAAATTTGAAGCCTCCAAGAATCTGAGAGCTGGCCAAACTTGCTTGCTGTTTGCCTACTTCTCTTCTCTTCTAATTCTTCTCCCACTACAATTTTATTTTATGTTCTCAATGTATTGAAAAGAAAGTTGAATGGCAAAAGTCAATCTTTTTTGTCCCATGATTTAAATCTAGCTCCCTTATAGAAGACTGATGCACAGTTAACTGAAATAGTTAAGGATTTTTTTTTTTCATGGACTCCTGAACAACCAACCAAAAATTAAGTTTCCCATTTGGGAGAATGGAGGTGACATCCCAAGCCTGTCCCTTCCCCATCTCTTCAACAGTCTTGGAAAGAACTTCAGAAAGAGCAGAATAAAGTCCTTTCCCACCTTGTTCAGCATTTCCATCTTTGGAATAGCATTCTGGTTCATCATGAACTTGAAATCTAAGGATCCCACTCTTTCTAGCCTCCCAACTGTCACTTTGCTAAAAGACATATTGGAGAAAACCACCGTGTTCACAATGTCCAGGTCAGCTACCAGCTCTCCATTTTCATCCAAATATACCCCATGGATGGAATTATTATAAAACTGAGAGGTTCGAAGGAAAGAATGAAGCTGGAATGGAACAGAAAATAGACAATGTTACATAGATGCAGAAAGCTCTCTGGCAAAACTCCTCCAATTCAGCTGGAATAAAGGATCTGTATTGAGCAATATAGAATAAAAATCTTGTTAGAAGGACCAAGAATGACCTAGAAAATAAAGAAAGTGAAGGATATTCTTTATCTTTTCCAATCATAGTTGTCACTGCAGAGTTTGGAAAACCAAAGGGAAGTATAATCCAGTGTGAACTAATAAGCACCAATGTCAGCATTCCAACTAACCAACTCCATAACTATAAACTCCAAGACAATCAGTTTCTCAAAGTTCCATTTTGATAGAGTTGTCATATTGGCGCATCTGGGAAAACCCGAATCGGAGAATTCCAGGTTTTCCCTTTCCAAAAGAGATTTCAAAGATCAATCTCCTGCACCCAGGGGTGGGATTCTACCAGTTCAGACCAGTTCTATAGAACCGGTTGTTACGATTCTGTGCAGTTCAGAGAACCAGCAAATCACACCACTGGCTGGCCCTTCCCCTCCCCACCCATCCCACCTAGGAGGCTTCCCTGAGGCCCAGTGAGGGGTGGTATTCAGGGGGGTGGGGGAGGGAGAAGTGGCCTGAGAGCAGAGCTGAACCTTCCTTAGGATTAAAGATTCTATTTTTCAGTGCAGACTCAGGCAGCAGATTGCAGAAAGGTAGATCTGGGAATGAAGTTGTGATTCTGCAAGCAGCTCAATCTACCTGACTGCTTTGCCTGATTTTGGATAAAAGTTGCTCTTTTTTAAAATAAAAATTCAATCTTTACATATATATTTGCATTATTTATATACAAGCCATGCCCAGCCAGCCACATGACCACCAAGCCACACCCACAAATTAGGCTGTGCCCACAGAACCAATTGTTAAGAAATTTGAATCCCACCCCTGCCTGCACCCATCAGTCCATCACATGGTCCAACCAATTCTTTGTTCCAACTGGAGACATTCCTCCAGATACTGTCCCCAAGTGCAGGGAAACTTGTCCTTGACTCTCTGAGAAAGAATGTTATTATGTCTAATTTAGTCTACCCACTATGAAATCCCCCTCTCAAATTCCCAGGCACTGAATGTGGCAGCCTCAAAGCTTCCAAGTAAAATATTGTTTCCAAGGCTGACAACCAAAGTTAAAACCCAAAAGGAAGTGGATGTTGTACACAACAACAATGAAGGAATTCTGCCCAATGACGCCAAAATGAAATCAGATGCCCCACACAGAAATAATGCTGTAAATAAATGGGGTACAAGTCAATGGGCAGATGGGAAGAGAAAAATCTTTGCTCACCTTGAGGATGAGTAAGGGAGCCTTTGCTCTACAAGCAAGTTGTATATTCTACATTCAGGGGAAGATGAGTCACTTGGCATGGAAAAGAGTCCCCAATATTTTCATGGTGAAATATGATCTCTGGTACCAGTTAAATTCACCTACTTCAACTTCATTGAACAATTATGGAATATTTTATGGAACATTCTTCACTCTTACTGCTTCTAGATATTTTCCCAGTCCAACCCTTCATCTTTTCACATGACCTTAGCCTGCTTAGCTTCCTGACCCAGAGAGGCTTCTCCATATGCTACTGCTTGATGAAATCCTTTGTTATCTGTGATTCTACAGAGAGTTTTGAGTCATGGAAGGAAAATCCAAAGGATTCTTAGCCAAAGAATGAAACCCATTCTGGGGAAAAGCTGCCTTGGAGCAAAAGGGCAGCCCAAGAAGTGAGAGGATCATAAATATTCTTCTTCTTTTTCTTCAGCGTTTGTCTCGCGCTCGGGCGAGGTCCGCTAATGTCCTTGAGTACTGCTTCCACACCTCTCTGTCTGCCACGCGTGTCGGGTCTGCCTTCGCGATCTCTAGATCGGCCTTGATCGTGTCCATCCAGCGTTGTTTAGGTCTACCACGCGGTCTCGCTCCTCCGACAGTCACCTTCATTACAGATTTGATGATGGATTCTTCCTTGGCGCGGCTCACGTGGCCGAACCATCGTAGCCGGGACTGCCTCATGACCGTGGGGATGGGCACGACGTTGAACCGTCTACGCACTTCTTCGTTCCTGACGCGATCGAGTAGGGTGAGGCCTACCGACCATCGGAGCATTCGCATCTCCATTATCTGGAGTCTGCTTTCGACTTCTTTGGTCGTCGGCCAGCACTCTGCGCCGTATATGGCCACGGGCGCACCACAGAGTTATAGATTTTCACCTTCAGGCGCATCGGCATCTTCTTGTCACAGAGGACGCCCGTGACGGACTTCCATTTGCCCCACGCTGCATTGATCCTGGCTGCCACCTCAGTTTGTAGTAGGCCTTCTTCCCAAGAGTAGTTCCCAGGTACTTGAAGGTGGAGGCGCGCGGTAGCTCCTGCCCGTTCACGTGGATGGAGCCTGTCATTTCATTGTCAGTGGTCAGGTATTCGGACTTCTTTAGGTTCAGCCGGAGCCCGAACTGCTCGAGGCGGTCGTGCCACTGTTGGACTCGATGCTCGAGTTCAGCCTTGCACAGGTTGGCCAGGAACACATCATCGGCGTAGAGCAGCGTCCATGGGGCGGGCGTGTACAGGTCGTGTGTAATTGTGTCCATCACCAGAATGAACAGCAGTGGTGAGAGAGCAGAGCCCTGGTGTACGCCGACGGTAATATTAAACTCCTCTGATATCCCAGCTGCCGCTTTTACACGGCTTTTGTGACATCTGTATAGGAGTTGGACCCATTGTACGAGCAGCTCAGGCACGCCGTGATCTCGCAGTGCGTACCAGATGAGGTCGTGGGACTCGGTCGAAGGCCTTTTCCAAGTCTAGGAAGGCGGTGTGGAGCGGGATTTTCTTCTCTCTGTGAGCCTCCATCAGCATCCGCACACCGAAGATGGCGTCGGTGGTGCCGCAGTTCTTGATGAATCCAGCCTGGTTGACGCTGATGTCGACGATGTCCCGAATGCGCTTATCAAGGACACGTTCAAAGATCTTCATAGTGTGTGACAGTAACCTGACCGGTTCTGTAGTTGGAGCAGTCCGCTGGGCTGCCCTTTCCCTTCCAGATTGGAACAGTGGTGCTGCGGTACCAGTCGTGGTGGCACTTTTCCCGTGGAGACGATGTTGTTGAACAGCTCGCACAGCCACAATGCCGAGCCCGGTAGTGCCTTTTTCCAGAAGTCGGCAGGGATGTCGCCTGGTCCTGTTGCCTTACCGTTTTTCATGGCCTTGATGGCGCCGGCGACCTCGCTGGCATAAATGCCTGAGACTGGGCCTTCAACTGGGTCACCTCGCGGGGTTCGTGGGTGTGGGAACTCCTCGGTAGAGATCTTCTCGAAGTATTGCCGCCACCTCTCCGCAGCGTCTCTGGGGTTGACGATCAAATTTCCCCTTTCGTCGTTGATCCCATGAAACTGGTCAATGTCCAGGGTCTTCCTGTGTCTGCTTTTGGCTAGGCGGTAGATCTCATTCTCGCCTTCTCGCGTGTTCAGCTTCTCGTAGATGTCATCGTAGTGGGAGCTTCTGGCTGTCGCTACTGCTTTCTTGGCTGCCTTTTTGGCTGCCTTGTATTCGCAGAGCTTCTCGCTGGTCTTGTCCTGAAGAAAGGCCTTGTAGAGCCGTTTCTTCAGGTGTACGGCATCTTGTACTTCCGGTGTCCAGAGCCATGTATCTCGTTCGATGCGTCTCCGTCCTGGCTTGGTGCAACCAAGCTGTTGGCAGCCGGCAGTGTGAACAGTGCTCTTCAGCATGGACCACGCTGAATCATAAATATTAGACAACTTAATATACACACCACACTTTTTTAGACTATGTGGGATGTAGTAATGGTTCTGCTAGTAAAATAAGAGTAAAGAAGAAAGAGGTGGGGGGAAAATATGCTTTTACCAAGAAGCTTGGAAAAAGAAATTGGAAAAGTAATAAGCAGGGTGAAATGAATTGCAGAAAAAAGAACAATGGAAAATTGGAATTTAATTTAGTTTTTATAATCTGAATATGAAACAACTATTGTCAGAATAGTTATGTCAGCATTCCAAAAAACCTCCATTCCAACAAATAACTCCAAGAAAGACATCCTCTCCAAAGTTCTTTTTGTTTGGGTAGTAAACTAGCACATTTGGGAAATCCTGAATCTGAAAGTTCCAGGTTTCTTGCAATAAGTAAAAAGTACAAATCCATCCCCTGCACCCATCAGTCCATCACATGCCCCAAACACCATCCATTCCAACTTGAGATGTCCCCTCCACAGGTGCAGAAATAACATGACCTTGATTTTGAAAAAGAATGCTATTATGTCTAACCACATACACTCCAAGAAATTTCCCCCTCCCATTTTCCCAAGCTCAAGAATGGCAGTGTGGAAGCATCTGGGGCGAATATGGCTTCCAAAGCTGACAAGTTACACAGTTCTGACAATTGTGGCATTGATTTCCAACTGCTACGGAGAGCTATGTCATAGGAAATAAGTACCTGCCATGTCTTCAGCTTGGGAATTTTCAAGCTTTTACCACCTTTAAAAATTCTCCTGGATCTGGATAAATAAGCTGCATTTAAAGCCTGTGCTACTGCCCAGACTGTGCTGGAAATGAAATAGTTGTCCCCACTCAGGATTGGATCTATCTGCTTTTCCTTGAGAGCTTCCAGATCTTCTCTCTGCCTGCAATGTCTCCAGTCTTTCACCGAAAAGGCATTGTTCGTGTAAGAACACAGGAAGGAGATCTCTACATAGCGCCTCATAAAAGAATAAAGCTTCAAATGCATACCATACCCTGCAATTTGATTTTTCTTCATAGGAAAGGAAAATATGCTATGGAAGTATTGAGCAGTAAAGGTTATTTCTCTCAAATAAATATTGATGTCCCAGCGGATTGTGGTGATTAGGACTTTTCCTCTAAGAGGTTCAGAAAGCCTTTCAAATATCCTAAGCATAAGATTAACCCCTATAGTGAGTGTATTCATATCTGCAGCATAAATAAAGACATTCACTTTTCTCCAGTTGCGATATGGTTTCAAGTCTACGGACATTTTATTCAGAGCTGTGGAAAAGGTTTGTGATAAAACCGGGCAAATGCCATTCCTGACCAGCATGGAAGTCAACGTCCTTATGAACCTTTGTCCATTCTCAGTGTCTGGAGCAAGGAGACCCACCAAGGTCCACCTGAAATGGAGGACCAGTTTCACCATCCCTGGGTACTGGGCTCCTTCAGCAGGGAGCATTGGGTAGAAGAAAGGATTTTCATCACTCATAACGTGGGAATCAAAAGCATAACTGATCTGAAAATGAAAAAAACAAAGCTTATTTTATTGGAGAGCACAAAAAAACAGTATCCAGCCATAACAGAGGAGTTGTTCCACTCTTTGCAGTGAATAATCTTTTGTGTGGAGTCTCTAGTCATTCTGCTCTTATGTTGTCTCTCTCTCACTTCAGTGCAGCATTTGGCTGTGATGACTGGTGAAGCCCCTTTTATTCCTTCACTTTGCTTCAAAGCTCCAAATATCCTTGACTAGAGACCAAAAACTCCCCCACAAGTAGTTACGAAAAAGAGGAAATGCTGTTTAAACTAAAAATACCTATAAATTATAAAGAGTAAAATCAACACAAACCACATTGAAGCAATTAAGGGAACCAAGCAAGATAAGGCCTTGAAGACGTCCACAGATATCGGAACACACACTGGGAAGGATGCCAAACTCAGAGAGGAATGACAGGCTAGAGATATTTCCATGCTTTGTTTCCAGCATTGGCCCATATGCATGTCCATCCTTTTAACCAGTTCTCACAGCTGCAGCCCATGAAGATGATCAAGGCCCTTTCCTTCCCCTGTAGACCATGCCATTCACATTTCTCCCTTATCCTCTCCTCCCTTCGTGCCCTAGGATGGAGAGGGGATGGGCCTGGGTCTTGCTCTGACTGCCCAGCCTCCTACATAACCTCCGGAGCCACACTTTCACTCCCCGTCGGCTGTTCCTCCTCTCCCTCGGAGTCAGACTCCAACAGGGGCATGACATTGGCTGTTGCAAATAGTTAGCAGATATACACTGTCTGCATTATGAATGTAGAAGGGAGGGGATGCCTCTGCTTGCAACTTTCTCTTCCATTTGATAGAACCTTCATCCTTACTTCATGCAATTCCCATAATTGAACTTTGCTCTTCCTTTACAACATGGGATATCTGATTGTAAGCTGCATGTCTAGAAATGATCTTCAAACAAAGACACACCTGTGGGATTTTGTAGGTTCCCAACATAGTTGAGATCTGGATGGAGATGTCAGTATCAGCCCCTTCCAGAACAGCCACCATGTTTCTCTGATTTCCACAGCTGTAGTTGGGAACATTGGCCTCCCCCTCTGAAAGCAGGTCCAGCAAAGCCTCCGAAGTCATTTGTGGTCTAAAATAATTGTCATAGATGTTGTATCCCAGGGTAACATTGAATGAAATGTTGGGATTCCGATTGATCTCCTGGATTGCAAAAAGGAAGGATAGGATTTTCCAGTACTCTGTTGCTGATTTCCTATCAATGGAAATGACATGTTATGTCACTGTTCTTTCAACCATTGTATTTTTAATCCACTAAGGCTGAAGGGTTTGGAGACATTTCATTATATATTTGGTTGTTTTTTTTTAATCTTCAAAAATATGTCACTTATATGAATGGAACTCTGGGATTCTTTCAATTTTTGTTTTATTTGTGGATACTGGATGCATATTATATCTGAAGTAATTTACTTATTGGCTTTCTCTCATTCTCTTTTAAGTTTATATTTATTAAGAAACTTTGTAGTAAATGAAATATTAATCAAAATAAAACAGGACAGGAAGAAATAGAGCAAGGAAGAAAAGGTGCAAAAACTAAAAAAGAGAAAAAGAAAATCCATCTTTCCATCTTCTTTTCAATAGATTTTTTTTTATTTCTACAAATTCTGATATTTTTTCACAATCAGTCTTCCACTGTGGGAATTCCATGACTCTTCCATCATCATGCATACAATAATTTTGCTGCAGCTACCATGTGTAAAATTCATCCACTATGATTTGTTTCTAATTTATTATTCATAAGTCCCAATAAAAGGAACGTTCGTTTCTTCACAATTTTAGTCTTTCAAATTCTCTGCATTATTGTGCCAATTTCTATCTAAAATTTCTTAGCTTTGTCCCAGGTCCTCCCTGAATGATAAAATGTTTCCCCATGCTTTTGATAATTCCTGCATTGGTTTGATACATGTTTCAAATCAAGTACACATCACTAAAAAGAGGAAAATAGATGTGAGACATAAAAAGAGGAAAAGTAGCAGATCAACGAGATCATTCATTATAAGAGAGAAGGACTGGACTTTAGAACTCAGGGTGGAAAGGGGAGGTTTTAATTAATTCTATGCAGGAACTTTGACATACCAAGAAAATTGAGTCAAAGGAGATTTGTTGAAGCTTAGTGGTAGAAACATCATCCTTGTTGCAGAGACAATGCCACCAATGAGAAACTCTCCTGGCTTGTAATAGTTTTGTGGGTGTACGTTGTCTCTCTTCAGAGTCAGGATGCATTTAGCTCTGAGACTTCCCAGAACTTCCTGGGGCAGCAGAAGCAGCAGAAGCAGCAACATGACTTGTGTTCCTGATGGAGTCTCCAGCTCTGCTTTGAATACACAGTGATAGGAAAAGGTGGAAGAAACCAAAGCCCTCTTCCAAGAGAGAAGCTCCAGAAGTGTTCTAATCCAGGCAGAGTCCAGTCAAGCCTCCACATCTGCATCCCTCACCTGTCTTAAAAGCCTTCAATGTTCTCTCTTTCTCCAGATCAATTTATGCCTGCAGGACTTTTCAGTGCAAAGACATTTTCCAACAATGCTTTGATGTTCCATCAAGGTGAAAGCATATTATGGCTCTGTTTGTGTGATGTCTGAAAGCAATTCAAAATGTCTTTTGAGATTTAGCACCAAGAGACAAAATAAATCACAATGATTTGGATAATGGCCATAAGGAGAAATACATCATCTCTCTAAACTTTGTGTCACAGGAATGTTTTACGAGTTGACACTTTGAGTGAGTCAACAGTCAGGTGCCAAGCTCAGGAGTGATGGGGACCACGTTATCTCTGGGGGGAGGTGATTCCATTGCATGGAGACTTCAACGGGAAAAACCTGCCACCTAGGCACTGCCAGATGTAGTTTCCTAGATGATAGAACCCATAACTTGCCCATTCTATTACATTTGATGAGATGGGCAGAATACATTGGGTGTCAGCTTTGGAAGCCATATTAGCACCAGAAGCTTCCATGCTGCCACATTCTTGTGCTTGGGAAAATGGGAGGGGGAATTTCATGGAGTGTATGTTGTTAGATTGGGAGATCAGAATACACACTCAGAGCCAAGGATCTGCAACACTTGTTTACTGAGGTAAGTATAGTAACTAGTAACAACAACAGTGATCAACAGCTGGCAGGGAGCCTTTATATAGCAGCTGCCTGCCGCTCTGTTAACCAATGGCTTTAAACTATTTTCCCACACTGCATGCGATGGGTTACTGTGCACTTGCACCTGTGCAGACATAACATAAGTAATTATACATAGCATTCTTCTTTCCAGTCAAAGTCATGTTATTACTGCACCTGGATGAGGAGTGTTTAAGGGATGTCTCAAGTTGGGATGGATGGTGATTGGGGCATGTGATGGAATGATGGGTGCAGGGGATGCAATTTTATTTTTTTTATTGTTGAACTCTCAGATTTAGGTTTTCCCAGGTGTGCCAGCATGACTCCTCCCCCCCCCAAAAAAAGAAACTTTGAAAAAATGCCAGCCTTGGAGTTTTTGAATGGAGCTTGGTTTTGCTGGAATGCTGACATTGGGAAGACACAACCCTTCAAATCTCCCCATCACATGTCACATAAGGCTTAAAAGGAGGCAACTGTACATGGCTTTGGAGCTCCCACTCCTTTATGGAGCTCCAATCACTGACTCTTTTGTTTGCACAATTTTAGCCATTTCATCAATTGAAATCAGGCCTTGTTTAATATGACACTGGCAAAACCCAAGTGTTAACTTCAGGGCAAAGCCATTCAGCCACAATAGGAAATTGCCTATCATTGCATCACCCAGCAAAATTCAACCAAGCCTGGGACACAGACAACCTCAGCTATAACTGAATAGCCCCACGGGAGTCTAACTGCAACTAACAGGATACATTTATTACAAGGCCCAAGTGTGTGTGTGTGTGTATCCATTCCATGTGTTCAGTGCACCAGGACTATGTGCTTAATGGTTCTGCTCCATTAAACCATCCTTCCAAGCAGTCTCCATGTTTCCAGTATCTTTCTCCCCACTTGGAATTGAACCCAGATTGCCAGCTGGTGCTCTGTTGAAAATCCAGGAAAGAAATACTCAGACTCTTGTAATTAGAGAAAAGATGTCTTTTACTGGAAGTCAGTGGTAGCAACAAGAAAATTCTGAATCTGGGTAAATAGGCACGCACATCACATATATCAAGAAATGTTCCCACCCCCAACAGTTCAAACGGTTCTTCCAATTAAAGTTGTGAACAACATCATGCGGACATTTCCAGGTGGTGATGATTAGTTGACCTTGGCTTACTCAGATAAAGGGTTGCAGTTGCGCAGAGAAGAGAAAGGTAAGCAGGAATGAGAAACCCTCCCCAGTTTATACAATATTAGTTAGCAACATTTGCAGCTTACATCCCATGCATTTCCCCCTTCCACCCCCCGTTACTCATGGCAGCCAGAAAGAAGCAAAGGAAAGGAGGAAGATCTTGAAGGCTGACACAGATGGACATTTCTTCCAACAGTATCCATCAGCATCAACAAAAACAATCTATCTAGTTGATAGAAGTCAAAAACTCTTGCTGACACTCAATCTACCAAATCTACAATATTAGGATTGCATCCCAATTTTATGACAAACACTATCTGTTGCTTCTAAAAATGTTGAACTTTACAGGGCCCCTGTAAATTGAATTTTCCAATTGTTTTTGTGTAATGTTATAAGAATTTATTGATAAGAATGTTTGTGCTCACTGTATATCATATGTATTACACTGTTGTCATGCAGGCTATTCCAGCATTGAGAATTCCTCTATTAAAAGTTCTGTTGATAATAAGAAATATTACCTATGCAGCATCCATGTGTCAGGGCTCTGACAATCCACCCCCATTCAAATGGTTAGTCTCTAACCGCATCTCTCAGAGCTTAAAAAAATTCATTTATTAGGAGTGAACATGCCAGCGTTACCTGGATGCAGCCGACTCTGAGACACATCATTCATTTCACCCTTAACTCTGGTCTTCCCCCACCCCCTGGATGTGTATTCTCCAATGGGACACATCCATAGCCAAGAGTCATCAATCATGCTCTCCAGTAATAATCTTGCACGTCAACAGCTTTGGCTGTCTAGCAATTTTCTATGAAAATATTTAAGGTATGCATTACTTCCCCCACTGCAGTTGCAAAACTGTAATGTAAAACTCTCTACAGTTTCCTCCCCCCCCCCTGATTTCAACAGATTAACAGAGTTGGAAGGGACCTTGTAAAGTAGGTCATCTAGTGACTAGTCCAACCCCACCACCCAAGCAGGAGACCCTACACCATTTCTGACAAATGGCAGTCCAATCTCTTCTTGAAAGTCTCAAGTGATGAAGTTCCCACAACATCTGAGGGCACACTGTTCCATTAGTTGATTCTTCTCTCTGTCAGAAAGTTTCTTCTTATTTCCAGGGTAAATCTCTCTTTGTTCAGTTTTCATCCATTATTCCTTGTTTGGCCTACAGGTGCTTTAGAAAATATCTTGTCCCCTTCCTCTCTGTGGCAGCCCCTCAAATATTGGAAGACTGCTATCATGTCTCCCTGGTCCTTCTCTTCACTAGACTAGTTCCTGCAACCGTTCATTGTATGTTTTAGTCTCCAGTCCCTTAATCATCCTGGTTGCTCTTCTCTGCACTTTTACTAGAGCTTCAATAACATTTTTATAGTGTGGTGACCAAAACTGGATGCAGTACTCTAGGTGTGGTCTTATTAAGGGTTTATAGAGAACTTTATGAATTCTCCACAGTTCCCTCCCCCAATTTTATGCCAGCAAGCAATAGGCTCACTGACATTTGCCCCCCCCCCCATAACAGAGGCATTAGCCATACAAAATTATACAGTGTAAACATACAATACAACATACCCAAACTGGTGATCCCTTCAGGGTTTCTTGGGATATTTTCTATGGAAAGTCTGGAGGAGTTTAGGCAGATATACTTAGCATTCACCCATTCAGACTGCACAGGGGAAAATCTGTTTCCAGGAAATATGATATTGGAGCCTTCCTCTATGTTTCCTAGAAACTAGAATTTCTTTAACTTTAAAATGTTGCTCTCCTTCAATCAGAGTGGGTATGGGAGATGTATCAGGTGCAGGGAGAAGTAGTGATACAATTTCAGGTTTCAAAAAACTGCAATGAAATATAGGGTGAATATGCTTTATGTTCTTGGACAATTCCAGTTGCATAGTGACTAGGTTAATTATTTTAACAATTGGGAATGGGCCCATGTATTTAGGATCAAGTTTCTTAGATGGTTGGGTGGACTGTAAGTACTTTGTAGAGAGGTAAACTCTGTCACCTATTTGAAAATCTTTTGGCTTCACATGGTTTTTGTCAACTTGTTTCTTATGTGCCTGATGTTCCTCCACTGCCTTACAGACCATTGGACAAGTGTTCTGCAGTTGAGCTATCCACTCCACTAACAAGGGTACGTGTAGTTTCTCTTGAGGCAGGTCTGGCATAGCTACAAACTACTACTTGTTAGCTGCATAGCTACATATCCACTACTTGAGGTGCTGCCACAAAAAAGAAGGAGTCAATATATTCTCCAAAGCACCAGAAAGCAGGACAAGAAGCAATGGATGGAAAGTAATCAAGAAGAGAAGCAATTTAGAACTAAGGGGAAAATTGATGATCGAATAATCTATCAATGGAACAACGTTTTTCCAGAAGTTATGAGTGCTCCAACACTGGGGATTCTTTAAAAGAGATTGGACAACTGTCTGAAATGGATTCTTGTCCAAGCAGAGGATTGGACTAGAAGATCTCCAAAGTCCCTTCCAAATATCTCTGGAGTGTCCATCATCAGAAGAATGAGATGGATGAATTGTTGCAATTTAGTAAGAAATATTTATGCCTAATCCTACCTCTCCCCTTACATTTATGGGACACTCAAATATGAATTATCTCAACTCTTTAGGAATTGTTTTGTAAAACTCTTATATGGCTGTATTTCAGTTCCCCTTTTATTTTATTTCTACATAATTTTACCAGATGGATAATCCAGATTATCTACATCTTGCAATTATACTGAATAAGGATGGAGGACACTATATTCCAATTGCCCTTTGATTATTTCAACTCAAAATTGTTGACCAGCTCATGGACACCTTGAAACAATTTTTATACTTGGACTATTGAAATGTTTTGAGAGTGGAAACATCTCTAACTCACATTTATACATTTCTTCTGGTTGTAAGATGCTCCTTTGTATTCAAGTCTGGCCTCAGAATGATAATGTAGCACTTGGGGAGGAAGATGCAGACCAGCAGACCAGCACTGGAGGCCAAGATGGAGAAGACCTGCACAGCCACCATGTATTTCCCCTTGGTACTCAGGTAGGTGGGCAGGAAGGAGACCCATACATTACAGAAGACCAGCATGCTGAAAGTGATCAGCTTGGTTTCACTGAAGACTCCAGGGAGGTTCCGGGCCAGGAAAGCCACCATGAAGCAGATGGCAGCCAGGAAGCCCATGTAGCTAAGAGTGATGTAGAACATGAAAACAGAGCCTTCATTGCATTGCAGGATGATCTCTCCTGGTTGGGAATGGAAGTCTGAGTCACAGAATGGGGGAGAAATTCCCAACCAGATGGAGCAGATCATAATTTGGACACTAGAACAAGAAAGGATGATGGAGTTGGCCAAGCTCTTCCCCAACCATCTCTTCACTCGGTTTCCTGGTTTTGCTGCCAGGAAGGGCAGAACCACTGTGATGGTTTTGGCCAAGAGAGAAGAAATGGCAACTGAAAAAACGATGCTGAAAACTGTTTGTCGGAGAAGACAAGTGGCTTCCCTTGGTTGCCCAATGAAGAGAAAAGGAGACAAGAAGCAAAGCAGGAGGGAGACCAGGAGGATGTAAGAAAGGTCTCGGTGGTTGGCTTTCACAATGGGAGTTTCTAGATGTTTCATTAATACGATTAAAACAAGGCCTGTGGCTAAGAACAAGAATAGTGATGCATTCTAGACTGGATATGGAGATGAAAATAATTTGGACTCTTTCAGGTATATTTTTCTGCTCCATCTTTGTATTTGTGTCTCTTCCACTAAATGAGACAAAAGAAGAAACCCACAGAAATCTGATCAATCAAAAAAAGTAATCACTTCTTGAAATATAGGAGTAAGCAGGATACCGAGAAAAGAATGAGAGTGTTAGAACTGCAGATAGAAGGAATACAATTTCATCACACTGAATAACTTACAAGTAAGATTGACTATAAGGAAGCAGGTTGAAAAACAACATTTCCTGGCTTAGTGTTACTGCACTGGTGACTATACTGATGAGATGGTCTCCTGGCTTGTAGTAGCTCCATGGTCTTTCTCTATCCAGAGGCCCCATATTCAGTGGGCACTTCATTCTAAGCTTCCCAGAGACTGTCTGGGACACCAGTAGCATCGAAAGCAGAAGTAAGAGGTCCATAATTCATGGAGCTGAATCAATTGCCTTTTTCCAAAGAAGAGTTGGGTGATTTCAAAGCACCCTCAGAAAATCGAATATCCAGGAGTTTTCCTTTTCCAAACAGAAACAAACCAAGCTTCATTTGGAAAAGAGAGAAAGGTACATTCAGCCTCACAGTCCCTGCCTGTGTCCTAAATCTTGTGCAAACCATTCAGCATTTATAGAGGCTTATATCTTTTTTCTGATGCAAGATCCATTCCACATTGCTTCAGACTGGTGTTATATCAACAGCAATCACTGGAAAAATAGCAGTAGACACCTCAAAGTCTGGGATTGTGATAATTATTGTGAGTGATAATTTGTACTCAAGACCTTCCACGGCTCCATGTATAGAGGGGCAGCTGGAGAAAAGGATTTTTCTGAGATGTTGCAGATATGTCCCTGGAGACACTCTCTACAGTGGTTGTCATCCTTCCTGTCAGGACATATCCAGAAGGTGATGCTGGAGGAAGATGCTTCAATATGGAGGGAATTGGCTTCTGCTGTCTGCCATTGTGGCATATGGTCTCCAGAGAATACTAGAGAAGATCACTATGCAGTTTGGTGGCAGTCTAGGTTCTTGACACTTAACTCTAATGCTTTTGAACCCTTGCCTAATCTTAAGAGCAGGTCTTCTTCGTGATTTTCTTTTCTATGAAATCTCCATATATTAATTCTAATTTGGAGCTGATTTTAAAATTCCTTGCGTCTGAAGTGACATTTCATTTCCAACTGTTCTAGAAGTATAATTTTTTGGATGAGAGCTGACTAAGAGGCAGGGAAGTAGCAGTCTTTAGACTATATTCTTTAGTAAATAGGGAGAAATTTACAGAAGAGATAGAAAATTGTATTTTCTTTGTTGTCCTTCAATATTTATGGAAAATACTGAAATCCTTTGTATTTTGAAATTTCATAGTTTATTGAATAAAGAATGGTGGTGAAGTGTGCAGCTGAGCTGGTGGTGGTGCTCATGGCATGGTGGATGGTGTGACCTCATTTCTTGCCAGACTTACCAAGAGACTGGTTTAGAGATACACATTGGCCCTTTCTCTGCTTTTATGGATGTACTTGGAGGGATGGGCCCCATCTGACTTTCGCATCTCTCAGGCTTCGTGTGACATCCCCCCCCCCCACACACACACACAAACAAGTGCTTTGAGGAGCAGTTGGGAGACCTGTGTCCCCATGGTGGGATTCAATTTTTTTTACTACTCGTTCTGTGGGCATGGCTTGGTGGGCATGGCAGGGGAAGGATACTGTAAAATCTCCAGTCAGAGGTGGTATTTGCCAGTTCTCCTAACTACTCAAACTTTCCACTACTGGTTCTCCAGAACTGGTCAGAATCTGCTGAATACCACCTCTGCTGTATTCCTGGTTTATCTGGGTGATTTATTGTTGAGGTTATGTTTCTTACCTGGAGATGGAAATGAACTGTCACTTGATATGTACAGCTTGGCTTTGAATGGAGAACTTGGGGTTTGAGTGAGAGGAGAGAGGTGAGGGGATAAGCAGATCCATCCAGTGAGGAACAGAGAAAGTGAGAAAGTTTTCCCACTGTATGGCCTTCAACTTCTACTCTCAGAATCTGGGCCTCCCGAGATGAGAGGAAATCCCCTTTTCAGTCAGATATCTGCCCTTGGCAATATGTAGTTTTTCCCCAGGGGAGAGAAGAAAGAATAGCTGTTGACATTTGTGGTTTGTTACGGTCTTTTAGGAGGCTGAACATAGACCTGCTTCTTTTCTCAGTTTGCTATGAGAATCTTCCCTGACTTAGTGAAGTCTATTGTGTGAATGGCATCCTTGCAGAAAGAAAAATGTCCCTGGTTATTTCATTTACAAACTATTGTTCAGCTTGTCTCCGCTAAAGTAATGAATTTCAGGGTTCCAGTAATTCACTGATCCATCAGCCAACAGAGTTGATTTCAGAAAACAAACAATAGTTGAAAGTTACAAATGTGGATGTAGCCATTGGTGACATGACCAGACTAGGTGGATTATATGGATATGAAACAAACCAGTTTGATGTAGTGATTGAGGCACCAGGTGATCATAACATCAAAGGCACTCACTGTAGCAGAATAGATCTCCATTATCACCAGAATAGTGATAATTATGATGAGAAGCAACTTCTCCTCTTGGGATCCTGAAGTTCATTTAAGTCAAGGGTGTCAAACTCAAGGCCCATGGACTGGATCTGGCCCACAGGGTGTTTACATCTGGCCCATGGGGCCACTCTGGAAACAGCAAAAGTCCACTGCCAGTGAAAACAGAGCTTGGGAGGGGCCCCTATGGCCCTCCCAAGGTCCATTTTCAGCTGTGACGGCCCTCTGCCACCAAAAATGGAGCTCAGGGGGGACTCATTTTTTGCTGCCAGAGGGCTGCAGGAGACCATCCTGGCCAAAAAGAAGCTTGTGGGGGCTGCATGCAACCACCCCTGAGCTTTGTTTTCACTGGCAGATGTCTGCAGGAGGCCGTCCCAACCAAAAACAGAGCTTGGGAGCCCATTTTTACTGGTAGAGCACTCGGGCCACAGGTGCCCCTGACATGAGTGACGTCAAGCTTCCATGCCCACTCCGCCAGCCCACAGCCAGCCCTTTGAGGTCAAAAACAACCCTGATGTGATCCTCAAAGAAATCAAGATTGACACCCTGATATAAGTGAAAAATCATGAATACATCCCAGGAAGTATTGCTGTCCTTCCTGTCAGGACATGTTTAGAAAGTTATGCTAGAAGAAAAGAGTTCAATATCTAGAGAATTGGCTTCTGTTATCCTTCATCATGGGATCTTGTCTCCAGAGACTACTGAGGAAGGTCACCCAGAGCTGTGGAGTTTGGTTACACTCTATGATGATGACACAACTTTAATCTTTAATCCTGTCTGTCTTGAAGTTCAACTATCCTTGAACCCTCCCTAATGATAAGAATCTTGTCTGTTTGTAATTATCTTTTCTATTAGATTACCATTTTTCAATCCTAAACTGGAGCTGCTTTTAAAATTATTTGTGCCTAAAGTGTGCCTGATGTATCCAGTTGGGAGGATAATGTTTCTTGGCCTGTAAATGTTAACTTGTGGTTTGAATTAAAGAGGGGAGCTGAAGGGATAGGTAGGAGCATCCTCAAAAGGATCAGTAGATGTTTGGCCATATTTGGTGACATCTAATCTACTACTCAAGGGTTGCCCCACTGTGTAGCCCTTAAGATTCTAGTCTCAGTGCTTGGCTAAGAGATCCTTGGTGACTCTGCATTTTAGCTGTTGCTTTTGAATGCCAGATTGATGCGTAAGGGGTCCCATCCCTGATGTTTTCTATCTTATCTTATTAAAACTAAAGGGAATCTGAGTGAACATCAGTAAGAGACCATGTTGGAGATTACCTAATTGTGGTAAATTGGGGTGAAAAAGTAATATTTTCCACCTTCATTAGGTCTGCTGATAGTCAAGAAGCAGCCACATTTGAGGTGACCTGGTCCCTATAGGCTTTGGAGGGGAATATTATCCAGACTATCTGGAGGATAAAATTACTGAGATTTCTCGTGATCCTTACAACAAAGGTCAAAGTGTCTGGTGCATGGTCTGGTGTGGTGATCTGGGAGGAGGTTACACAAAGGAAATGGAAAAGCTTCCCTGAGACATCCAGAAGCTCCCCATAATGCTGTCTTTTTAAGGGTTCTGAACATTTTGCTCTTTCTACCCACTTCAATTTAGGAAAGAGTAAATAGTAAGATGAGGAGCACTAAGAACAAAGATGAGAGAAATTACATTGTTAAAAGTTCTGAAACCAATTTGATTAAAACAGATTTCAGATATTACATCATGGGCTTTTTATTGAGTGGGAAATGTGGAAAATGTGTAGGGACATTTTATTATACTTGGTGGACATGTAAAAAAGGTAATACAAGGGGTTTTAAAGCTAAATGTTCAATATTTTCTTTGAGGATTTATGGAGGATCAGTTAGGAAAATGCCATGGAACATTGTTTTAATATGTTATTATTGTGATGGGATTACTCAATGCACAAGAAAATATTCAGAATTACCCACCAGGGAGGAATAGCTTGTGAAATTGACTGAATTTCCTGAGATGGACAAACTGCCTATTTGGATAGAGAAAAGGCAACATCTATCTGTATTAGAGACAGGAAACCCATTATGGATTTTTTGGCTAAAAATGAAGTTGTGATTTATAGTTTTCATACAGAGGAAAGTATAGATAAAAAAGTCACAAGGTAACTTTAGGAAGATAGAGTTTAAAATATAATTGTACTTATAACTGCTGTGAAGACTATTGGAAGGTATTTGTTGATATATTTCTGACAGTTTAAACTATTTAACATTTCTTAAAATTATTGCTTTCTCCCTACTTATTTTTTGTAAACATTTATCAACCCACGCACACAAAATTGGTATGCTGCTTAAGTAAGAAAAAGTCCAGGGATACAATAAAGCAAAAAAGATTATAACTACAGCGAAAGAGGCCTGCAGGAATTGAATTCAACCAACTGTGCAAGGTTGTTAATTAAACATTAGCTCATCTATATTTGGACCAGCTGTCAACAAAATATATTGCTCAGAGAAGAACACAGAGAAGAAAACCAGATTTAAAAAATGAACAGGTCTTCTGAATCAGGCCAGGATCCATCTTTATCTCTCAGTATCTTGGTAAGATCACACTTGGAATACTGCAACCAGGTTTGGTTACCACCATGTAAAAAAGATATTGAGACTCTAGAAAAAAGGCAGAGAAGAGAAACAATGATGTTTAGAGGACTGAAGGTGAAACATATAAAGATTGGTTGCTGGAATTGGATATGTCTAGTTTAATGAAAAGAAGGACCGAGGTGACATAATAGCAGTATTCCACTGTTTGAAGGGCTGCTAAAAAGAAGAGGGAGTCAACTTATTCTCCAAAGCACCAGGAGGCAGGACAAGAAGCAACAGATGAAAAGTAATCAAGAAGATAAACAATTAGAACTAAGGAGAAATTTCATGACACAATAATCTATCAGTGGAACAACATGCCTCTAGAAGTTGTGGGTGCTCCAACACTGAAGTGGATTCCTGTCTGAGCAGGGGGTTGGATTAGAAGACCTCCAAAGTCCCTTCCAAATATCTCTTGAGTGTCACTCATCAGAAGAATGAGGTGGATGAATAGTTGCAATTTAGGAAGGAGTGTTTATGCCCAATCCCACCTCCCTCCCTTACAGATTTATGAAAAAGTTAAATATGGGTACTCTCAATTTTTTAGTTTTGTAAAACTATTATATGATTGTATTTCAGCTCCCATTTTATTTTATTTCTACATAATTTGACCAGATGGATTATCCAGATTATCCACATCTTGAAATTATCTTCCAACCGCCCTTTGATTATTTCAACTCAAAATTGTTGCCCCAGCTCATATGCAGGGACAGCTTGGAACAATTTCTATGTTTGGTGTGCTGGAATGTGTTGAGAGTAGAAATTCCTGGACTTCCAGTTTGCAAGGTTTCGGCAGGGACAGGGATTCGCGATACTGTGTGATCCCTGCTGTACTCGCCACCAAGGTTCCCCCGATCCGTTTGGATCTGGGGGATATAGCTGCCCTGTAGGGGCAGCTGAAGACAGGGGGGATCCAGACAGGGGTTTGGGGGTATCACAGACCCCCTCCCCAGCCGGCAAACCCCCCCTTTCCCAAGGCGGAGGAGTGGCGGTCTGTAATGGCCGCCACAAAGAAATCTACAGCCGGATAAGATTGTGCTGGAGGGAGAAAGTTGGAAGAGTGGTGAAAGTTGTTTTTGACTGGGACAGAGCAAAGCAAGAGAAAGTACTCTGGAATTTTGAAAAGTTGCTAAAAATACATTGTTTCCAGAGAGAGTTGCAAGCAGCGAATGGAACTCTAAAAGGGAAAGTTTTCCTTTCTTTTCACTCTCCTTCCTAACGTGACAGTAAATGGAACCATAAAAGAAATCAGAAAACCTGCATTGGAGGTATTTAAATGCTGAAGGGATATGGATTTCTGAACATTTTTTTAAAAAAAGAATCTTTTTTGCTGTGAGTGAGAAGGGAGAGGGGAAAAAATTGGAGCAGAATTTGAAAATAAGGAGAAGATTGCCTAGAATTCTAAAGAGTTATTAAATATTAATAAGACTTTTAAAAGATGTATCCTAAATGGAACTTTGTGATTAAACTTTAACCCCAGAAAGAGAAAGTGAAGAAGGAGAAAGTATTTAAAAAGTATTTAAAAGAAACAGCTTGTTTGGATTATTTGGTGACTTTGGAACTTTTGAGAATTACCTCTGATTAAAGCTCTTGGGTGGTTGTTTGTTTGGAAAAACTTTTTCTCTTTATAATGGCATTACTTGTGGATGGATTGAAACTTGTATATCAAAAATATGAAAAAGAAAAGCAAGAAGGGAAGGATGCTTTGGGCACTCTCTTTCAATTGTTAGAAATGGCGGTTTACACATATGTAAAGCTGAATGTGCAACAGGATGACTGGGACAAAGAAGAAGCCATTTTTGATGAACAAGTGACTTTGGCTGGGGAAGGAAAGGAGAAAGAGGAAAAGGAAAAGAAGACTTTAAGACTTGGAAAAATAACCAAAAAAGAGAAGAATAAGATGAAAAGGGGACATTATGTTGGAAAACAACAGAAAGGTGGAAAGCAGAATAAAAGGGAGGTGGAGAGACAAGGGGGTAAAGAGGATGAGGAGAAGAATAAGCAAGGGAGGAAGGAAGGGATGAGAAGTCTCAATGGTGGGGAGCAAGATGTAAAGAAACAAAAGTTTTTTAGAGATAATGGGTAAAATTTACTGAAAAAGGGATTCTGGAAAGGTACACAAGATTGTATTATTGTATTTTCACATTTGTACTTAGAAATGATTATAGAAAATCAGAAATAATATGCAATTTAAAATGTGATGATATATTTAGTATAACAGTGAATTTTTTTTGTCAAGAAAAAGGGAACACTTTAATGAAACAATGACTTAAGATATGAGATATGGAGGGGAAATAATCATGGAAAGCATAAGTGTTCCCATAAAGGTATGGTATCTAACTGAAATCGGTAAAATGTTTAAGATTGTTAATATTAATGATTAGACTATGTTGTCCTAGTGGAATTATTTTTTGAAATGAGAGATTTGGGGTAGGAGAAGGGAACAGCCTAATGAAATAATGATTTAAAATATGTGAGGTGGGGGGGGAATAATTTTGGAAAGTAGGTGCTCCCATAAAAGTATGTGATTTAATTGAAAAGTAACATGCTGTGTTTAAGATATAAATGAACATTAATATTAATGAATAGATTTGTATTGGTATTGATAATATTGTATAATTTTAGAAGGTACCAAAGAGAGTCCCAATGTAAGCTATGCATTCTATATTAAGTATTATAGTTGTAGGGGAAAGAGATAAAGGCGTCATAATCCAATTAGTGTACAGGAGAAGTCTTCTTTAAAGAAGAAAGTTAAATGGATAGCTGGAAGTAGAACAGACAAAGAATAATATTATGATTCAAATTGAGATGAGATAAACAAATAAAATAAAATTAAGAAAATTTAAAAGAGAGGAGAAGCTATATAGAAAATTGAAAATGTTAATAAGATATGGAATAGTATATAAAATGAATATGAATTTGATTTTGTGGCTGTATGAAGAGTTGTAACCCGGGACTAAGCAACCTTCAGAAGAGAGGTTTTTTATGTTTTTATGTCTTGTGTTTTTGTATGTTTTTAAAAGTTAATAAAATTTGTTTTAAAAAAGAGAGAGAGAGTGGAAATTCCTCTAACTCCCATTTTATATTTCTTCTGGTTGTAAGATGCTCCTTTGTGTTTAAGTGTGGCCTCAGAATGATAATGTAGCAACTTGGGGATGAAGATGCTGCCCAGCAGACCCGCACTGGAGGCCAAGATGGAGAAGACCTGCACAGCCACCATGTATTTCCCCTTGGAGCTCAGGAAGGTGGGTAGGAAGGAGACCCACACATTGCAGAAGACCAGCATGCTGAAGGTGATCAGCTTGGTTTCATTGAAGTCTCCAGGGAGATTTTGGGCCAGGAAAGCCACCATGAAGCAGATGGCAGCCAGGAAGCCCATATAGCTGAGGGTGATGTAGAACATGAAAACAGAGCCTTTATTGCATTGCAGGATGATCTCTCCAGGCTGGGAATAAAAGTCTGAGTCACAAAATGGGGGAAAAGCTCCAAGCCAGATAGAGTAAATGATAATCTGGACACTAGAACAAGAAAGGATGATGGAGTTGGCCAAGCTCTCCCCAGCCATCTCTTCACTCAGTTTCCTGGTTTTGTTGCCAGGAAAGCCAGAACCACTGTGATGGCATTGGCCAAGAGAGAAGAAACGGCAACTGAGAAGACGATGCTGAAAACTGTTTGTTGGAAAAGGCAAGTGGCTTTCCTTGGTTGACCAATGAAGAGGAAAGGAGACAAGAAGCAAAGCAGGAGGGAGACCAGGAGGATGTAAGAGAGGTCTTGGTTGTTGGCTTTCACAATGGGAGTTTCTAGATGTTTCATGAATATGATTAAAGCAAGGCCTGTGACTAAGAACAAGAATAGGGCAAAAGAGACCAGAATTTTTCCCAGATGTTCTTCATAAGAAAGGAAGGATATAACTTTGTGGATACATTGGATTCTTTCTTCATTTGGATATTTTTCATTGGGACATTTGATGCATTTTTCTGTATCTGAGTAAAAAACCAATGTATTTTTAAAATATTCTGTACTTTTACTTTTCAAGAACATTTATTATTAGAAGCATTATCCAAGAGGCATTGCTTAAAATCTTTAGAGAGAGTAGGTAAGAAGAATATCGTTGTCTTAAAAAAAACATATTTTACAGTTTACGAAATTGGAAGAAGTCCTGGAACTTGAATGATTTCTTCTGTTGGTAGTTCCCAAATTCCTGATGTATCCAGTTGGGAGGATAATGTTTCTTGGCCTGTAAATGTTAACTTGAGGTTTGAATTAAAGAGGGGAGCTGAAGGAACAGGTAGGAGCATCCTCATAAGCATCAGTAGGTGTTTGGCCATATTTGGTGACATCTGATCTGCTACTCAAAGGCTGTTCCACTGTGTGGCTCTTAGGATTCTAGTCTCAGTGCCTGGCTAAGAGATCCTTGGTAGCTCTGGGTTTTAGCTGTTGCTTTGGAATGCCAGATTGATGTGTAATCCCTGATGTTTTCTGCCTTATCTTGCTAAAACTAAAGGGAATCTCAGTGAACATCGGTAAGAGCCCTTGTTGAAGATTACCTAATGGTGATGTGGGGTGAAAAAGCAATATTTCCCCACCTTCACTAGATCTGCTGATAGCCCTCTTTATAGATTAGGGAGGGTCCTCAGAACATCTGGCTGAGGCTTTGGAGGGAATATTATCCAGGCTATCTGGAGGATAAAATTAATGATATGTCTTCTGATCTGAACAAGGAAGGTTGTTATGTATATGTAAATAACGTAGTTGGGTTGACAATATATAAACTACAGATATATATGTTTGTAGCTTTAAGGAAAAATAGTGTAATGTATTATGCTGTGTTCTGGTTGGTTAATTATGTTACAAGTTGCCATCAGAGGGAGCTATAGATCATGGTTTAATTCTTTTTCTTTTCTCTTTTTGACTGATGATCTCTCTCTTGATACTGATACAGACTGACTATGGACTGATACTGACTAACCCTGTTTATTTTGATATTCTGTTGATATCAAAGGTTATCTGTTGTATTATGGTTTGATATTTGTCTGCTGTAAAAGACATGGAACC
This sequence comes from Pseudonaja textilis, assembly GCF_049901715.1. Taxonomy (NCBI): domain Eukaryota; kingdom Metazoa; phylum Chordata; class Lepidosauria; order Squamata; family Elapidae; genus Pseudonaja; species Pseudonaja textilis. The sequence continues at coordinate 11,841,745 of NC_141991.1, forward strand.
AGTAAGAAGACTTTATAACTGGATATTTTGTGGACTGTTAAAAATGTGTATAACGTGGATTGTTTATTGGACTGTGCTATTTCTTCAAGTAAACATTAACACAACTTGTTCAACTCTGCGTGGCTGTATATTTATTCATAACTGTTCTCGTAAACCATTTCCATGTGTGTATCCTTTTTATATAAGGGTTACTCTGCACATGTACTAACAAAGCTCAAAGTGCATGGTCTGGTGTTGTGATCTGGGAGGAGGTTGTCCAAAGGAAATAGACAAAGTTCCCTGAGAGATCCTGAAGCTCCCCATAATACTATCTTTTTAAGGGTTCTGGACATTTTGTTCTTTCTACCCACTTCAGTTTGGGAAAGAGCTAAATAGTAAGATGAGGAGCACTAAGAACAAAGATGAGAGAAATTACATTGATAAAGGTTTTCAAACTAATACTACTAAAGCAGATTTCCAGATATTACATCATGGTCTTTTTATTTAAAAGTTTTGTAGAGTTGGAAATGTGAAAAATGTGAAAGGACATTTTATAATGCTTGGTGGACATGTAAAAAAAAGATAATACAGAGGATTTTAAAGCTAAATGTTCAATATTTTCTTTGAGGATTGATGGATGGTCAGTTAGGAAAATGTCATGGAACATTGTTTTAATATGTGATTATTGTGCTGAGATTACTGCAAGGAAACATTCAGAATTACCCACCAGGAAGGAACAGCTTGTGAAACTGACAGAATTTCCTGAGATGAACAAACCGCCTCCTTTGAAAGGCATGTATCACCATGTATTGGTGATTGGAAACCCATTATGGATATTTTGGCTAAAAATGAAGTTGTGATTTATGGTTTTCATACAGAAGAAAATATAGATAAAAGAGTCACAAGGTAACCTTAGGAAGATGGAAGTTAAACTATAATTGCACTTATAACTGCTGTGAAGTGTGTTGAAAAGTATTCGTTGATATCTTTTTTGACAGTTTAAATTATTTAACATTTTTTAAACATTATTGCTTTCTCCCTTATTTTTTTGTAAATATTTGTCAACCCAGGCACACAAAATTGGTATGCTGCTTAAGTAAGAAAAAGTCCAGGGATACAATAAAGCAAAAAAGATTATAACCACAGCGAAAGAGGCCTGCAGGAATTGAATTCAACCAACTGTGCAAGATTGTTGATTAAACATTAGCTCATCTATATTTAGACCAGCTGTCAAGAAAATATATTGCTCAAAGGAGAACACAGAGAAGAAAACCAGATTTTAAAAATGAACAATTAGAGTTTAAAAAATAACCATTTAAAATCAATCTTTGAAAACTCATTCATCGCACACATGGTTTGAAGAAAATCAGCACATGTATATTACTAACATTTCTCTCCAAAACAACTTAATAACAGAAGACACTAGAAAACTTGACCATATCGCTACATGTTTCTGCAGGTGCATCAGCAAAAACAGACTTTCTCCAGATTGTTTAAAGGGGCAAATTTTAACACAGTCCTTAAATGCTACAGGTTCATCTCATTCTAAGAAGGAATGAGCAACACTGAGAATTTCTTGGCTGCTAGAAAAACACAGCCATGATAAAGCTAAGAAGGGAGAGATACACAACCCCCCAAAAATCTGCTAAACTTGAGAAACTATGTGATAATTTCTTTGAATTTGCAAACTTCCATTTCCAAAAGTTAAAAACAGGTCTTCTGAATAAGGCCAGGACCCATCTTTATATCTCAGTGCCTTGTTAAGACCACACTTGGAATAATGAAACCAGGTTTGGTTGCCACAATGTAAAAAAGATGTTGAGACTCTAGAAAGAGGGCAGAGAAGAGCAACAATGATGATTAGGGGAGTGAAGGTAAAACACATAAAGAATGGTTGCTAGAATTTCATTAAAGATCATTTTTAATGAAAACAAGGACCAGGGGTGACATGATAGCAGTATTTTAATATTTGAGGGGCTGCCAAAAAGAAGAGAGAGTCAACCTATTCTCCAAAGCATCAAAAGGCAGGACAAAAAGCAACAGATGGAACCTGGGACATTTAAATGTGGATACTCTCAATTCTTCAGGAATTGTTTTGTAAAACTCTTATTTAGCTGTATTTCAGCTCTTCTTTTATTTTATTTCTACATAATTTGACTTGATGGGTAATCCAGACTATATACACCTTGCAATTATACTGGACAAGGATGGAGGATGCAATTTTCCAATTGCACTTTGTTATATCAGCTCAAAATCATCGCCCCAGCTTATGTTCATGGGACACCTTGAAACAATTTCTATGCTTGGTCTGCTGGAATATGTTGAGAGTGGAAATTCCTCTAACTCACATTTATACATTTCTTCTGGTCGTAAGATGCTCCTTTGTATTCAAGTCTGGCCTCAGAATGATAATGTAGCACTTGGGGAGGAAGATGCAGACCAGCAGACCAGCACTGGAGGCCAAGATGGAGAAGACCTGCACAGCCACCATGTATTTCCCCTTGGTGCTCAGGTAGGTGGGCAGGAAGGAGACCCATACATTGCAGAAGACCAGCATGCTGAAGGTGATCAGCTTGGCTTCATTGAAGGCTCCAGGAAGATTCCGGGCCAGGAAAGCCACTGTGAAGCAGATGGCAGCCAGGAAGCCCATGTAGCTGAGGGTGATGTAGAACATGAAAACAGAACCTTCATTGCATTGCAGGATGATCTCTCCAGGCTGGGAATGGAAGTCTGAGTCACAGAATGGGGGAGAAATTCCCAACCAGATGGAGCAGATCATAATTTGGACACTAGAACAAGAAAGGATGATGCAGTTGGCCAAGCTCTTCCCCAACCATCTCTTCACTCGGTTTCCTGGTTTTGTGGCGAGGAAGGCCACCACCACTGTGATGGTTTTGGCCAAGAGAGAAGAAACGGCAACTGAGAAGACGATGCTGAAAACTGTTTGTCGGAGAAGGCAAGTGGCTTTCCTTGGTTGACCAATGAAGAGAAAAGGAGACAAGAAGCAAAATAGGAGGGAGACCAGGAGAATGTAAGAAAGGTCTCGGTTGTTGGCTTTCACAATGGGAGTTTCTAGGTATTTAAGGAATATGATTAAAACAAGTCCTGTGGTTAGGAACAAGAGAACGGCAATGGAGATGAGGAGGATACTGAGATGTTCTTCATAGGACAGGAAGGTTATTCTTTTGGAGATACATTGGATTCTGTCCTCATTTGGATATTTTTCTTCAGGACACTTGCTGCATTTTTCTGTGTCTGAGTAAAACAAAAAAGCAACATTTAAAAAACATATTCCATACTTTCACATTTCAAGAAATACCTTCTTGCAACAAAATGTGTTACCAGCAGCATTTTCTGAAAAGTATTGCTTAAAATCTATAAAGAAAGAAGGTAAGAATAAGATTTTCTGTAAAAAAAAAAAAAGTGATATTTTTATCGTTTCTGAAATTGGAAGAAGTCCTGGAACCTGAATGATTTCTTCTGTCATTTGCCGAACCTATATTATTAGAGGAAGATAATCAATTAATCTTTCTAAATACATTTCCTGGATCCTGAGATATGGCTCTTCTTAATATATTTGATGTGGGATGGCTGTCTTTTGAAATTGAATTAGCTAGAAAAAAAGTGAGTTCTGCAAATAATCTGGAATCCAAACTAGAAACAGAAGAGATTTTTTTCTGGCAGTAGAGAAGCTGGTCCAATCTGCTACACCACCTACCTTTTCCTTGGCCTTCCCTCAAGGTTTTTCTGCTATTCCTCCCTCTAAATAAGAAATTGTGCAATTTGAAGATGAGAGCAATAGCTCTTCGAGTTATAAACCATTTCACATTGTTTTTACAGCCCTCTCTAAGCAGTTTAGAGTCAGCCAATTGTCCCCAACAATCTGGGTCCTCAATTTACTGACCTCAGAAGGATGGAAGGCTGAGTCAACCCTGAGTCTGTGAGAATTGAACTGCTGAAGTGCTAGCAAAAACAAAAAAAAATGAGTTTCAATCTGTCTTTTGACTTGTATTTGTATGACCGTATTTCAGATGAATCTACTTCCAAAAGTCCTGTCTATTTCCTTGGTGTCCACCACCTTCATGAATGGAGATGGTCCCCTCAGGACAAGGAATGCAGTCATAGCAGCAAGCAGGCTCTCCTTCTCGCTTCGTCTTGACAAATCCAGCATGACAACTTTCCACACATTGGGACTGAGGCAGAGACTAAGCAGAAAAAGAAGAAATGCGAAAGAATATATATTGGAATGAAGTATGCATGAAAATGGATGCAGACATTAACATTAGCCAAATAGATTCTGGGCTTCACTTAGATAAATATGAAATCATTGACTCAAAACAGATTTGGAATGGAGAGATAAATACTGGCAGATTGTTCATTTACTCACTCTGTTTTGCTTTTGGCATCTAACATTAAAATAAAGGACTTTTCTACTTAAGAAAGACTGTGAAGATGGAATTGAAAAGGTTTCAGCCTTAAGTGACAAGCAGTTTGGCTCCTCCTCCTCACCTTGTTAACATGCATTTCTCCATTCCGGACATAACTATGATTTAAAAGTACAGTATGGTGAACTTGCATTAAATTTAAATAAAGATAAAAATTGCTAGCTACATTAAGTCCCTTGGAGCAAAATGGGCGATTCATATTTAACTAATAAGAAATGTAGATGTGTCTTTCCATATAAGTGGGTGTCCCAGCTTGATCTTTCAGGTGAAGTGCCTTCTTACAAGCCAAGAAGGGGGGTTTCCAAATCTAAGTAGCATTTCATTTCAAATTCTCCCATGTGAATCATGAACATCTTTGAAGCTTCTTCAGAATAGCAGAAGGCTTATTGCTTATCCCAGTGGGGTGAAAGAGAAGATATGGATAACTCTGGCCAAGTTTGGGATGCTTAAAAAGATTATAGAACACCAGTGATTTTTCAAGAGAGATATTCCTCAATCTGGATAAAGTGAGGCTTATTTCTCACATGAAGCAACAGGACCTCTAACCAGTCATGACTGTATTTCAACTGATTCAATGCAAACCTTAATTCAGATGCTGGTTAAAAGAACCTAAGGCTACAGTATTAGCAACTGCCAGCACTTGAATATTTCTCACCAGCCTTATCCATGGCTCCATCCTAAAGAATAATTACCCAGCATCCAATATTGCACATGACTGAATCAATTTAAAAGAATATTCCTTATCATGGCATCTGAAGGACACTTTTCTGAATAGTACTGAAGTCCCCAGAATCCATCTAACAAAATGTTAAGTTTTCTCTTTTGTACATTTAACTCCAAGTCATCTGCCATGGTGACTAGAATTAACTAGAATTGAAATGAGTGAGAATATTTACAAAAATGAAAAAAATGCAGCAAAATTTGACCCACTTTATTGAGCATATTAAGCCATGAAAGAGCAATTTCATTAATAATAATTCTCTGTATTTCAATACTCCCAAGTTTCCTTTTGATCAAATCCCCATCAGGCGAAATCACCATGAACTCAATGTCCATTTCTGCAGCTATTTCTCCGTTTTGGTCAATATAAAGTTTCCAGTGGGAAAGATTGTAGAACTCATTCTTCTCAAGAAAGGGATGGAACTAGAATGGAAACATCCGAGAATTTTAAAAGTTGAAACCTTGATTTGTTATACCACCAGATATTTTTACATATGTTCTTTTCTTCTACAGTTTTTGTTTTTAATGTGCCAACATGCTTAATTAGGACAACAAATGTTACCAGTAAATTCATAAGTGAACAAGGAAGGTTCAACTAAATTTGTCAATAATATTTTTAAAATATATGTATTGAGAAAATGCAATAGTCACATTTGATGAATTATAGGGAACGTTTGACAGCAGGTATCAAATAAATTGAACAACAGCAAAAAAAAAAAAAAAAGAGATTATTCATAAACTCCTTGAAAAGAATGGTCAATTACAGAATGCATGAAAGATGAAATTTCCCAAGCTCACCTGCTCCCAGGTAGATAAGATAGAAAATATGATTATAGGAGCTAATTCAACTTTATTGGAGTGCTATTAAGGGAATTACATTTAAAAAAATGTAATCAACCAACTCTGGTCTTGTGAAAGAAGTCACATAGACTGACATGGTGCAAACAACAAAGGAACATTTTGTATAAATTCCCTAATGGATTTCTTCTCCAGAGGAATTTAGTTTGTTGGATCCTTGTTGAGACCCATACCTGCCATGGCTGCAGCCTTTGAGCCTCCAGTGTCTCTTGGGCCTCTTTCCTTCTCCTCCAGGATCTGGATGAATATGCAGCCTTCAAGATGTGAGCCAGAGTCATAAAGACCATGTAAACAGAGTCACTGTTTTCAACAAATATCCCATTCAATTCATCTTCTGTATCCACTGGAGTTTTTTGGATGCATCTTTTCTGGCCTTTGACAGAAGAAACGTGCTTTGAAAAAGAGCACTGAAAATTCTTGTCTTCATACTGGGAGTCTACAAAAGAAAAGGATTCAAAAGCACCATATCTTGGCCTTATCATTTGCATAAATTCAAAGCTCCAAATACTATGGATGTATTTGTGATATCCAAGATGTTGCATTATATAGTTTCCCAAAGCTGTGGTGATCCAGATTTTCTCTCTAATGGGTCCTGACAAAATGTCAAGTGTTAGATGAAAAATATGAAATGTGCTTGAAAGAATAATGTGTTCTGTGAAGTGAACAAAAACATTGACTTGTTTCCACTGAGAAAAGCTGGAATCCCTGAAGGGTGCTCGATGTGCAGTCATTGAGAATTGTTGCGATATAACAACACAAATTCCATTCCTGACAAGCAAAAGAGGAAACGTCCTCAGGAAATTCTCTCCCTCCTCTGTGTCTGGAGCAAGGAGACCAATCAAGGTCCATCTGAAGTGCAGGAGCACTCGGACAATTGCTGAATACTGAAACCCTTCTTTGAGGAGCATCCGGTGAAAAAAAGGGAATTTACTTTTATCACTCAGAGTCTTTGAAACAACTCTATGACTGATCTGGAAAAGCAATGAAGAAGGCCACTCCAAAATATGAGTTTTTAATAAATCCAACTTTTTGTTTTGATAAACATCTTAGAATAGCTTGTTGTTTGGCCATTGTTTAAAATATTAAACACGGAATATTAAGAATACTTAATGTCAGGGTTCCAAGTAACACACCCATAGCAATCAAAACTATGAGGCAGGTAGATTCCTCAAAGAATAAATTGATTGGGCACAACATATTGGCACTGACTGGTAAAAACTTTCTCTGAATGTTCATGCAGTTTTGTCCTAATTAATTTTTTCCACTTTCTCCAAACAATCAGTCACATAGTCCGGTCAGGATTCAGTCTCGTTACTAGACAACTCCAGTCCCTGGACACCTGGTGGGAATGTCCTTGTTTCCTAAGATAAAGTATTTTATTTTGACTACAACACCCCAACTATCTACTCCCCCCTCCCTTTCCCACAGCTGCACTTGTGGCAGCACTGAAGCCCCAAAATGGTGACAGTCAGGTCAGCTTCAGGGCTGACACTTTATATAAAAATGGAAGATGAGAAACAAATTAAGTAAGAAAGAATAACAATCAAAATGCAAATCATATTTCTCTATTACCCCTACAATTTAATGCAGTTAAACTCACACGTGCAGAGGTTAACTGAAGTACTGTATATTGTTCCAATAAAGGGCTATGTTATATTTATTTTTTTTAAAAGATTGCTTCATCTTTCTCTGCTTTTATATTTTAGATTCTTTGTGCAGCAATCTATATACTTTATTTTCCCATTGAACAAGAGACAGGGAGACCATAGTTCTTCATATAATTTGTCAGTTGTATAAGCCAAGAGGTCCTTAGTTGAAAATTTGCCTCTTCTAACAAACACAATTTTGGGAGTCTATAGTTTCCATACCTTTCATTTTGCATCAATAATTAATGATATTAATTGATGTTAATTAACATGATGTTGATTAATTGACGTTGATTAACATCAGACCAACAATCAAGAAGTAAACAATACCACAGTCAAGGAATTGCCAAACAATCTAACAGTAAAAAGCTCAACCAAAAAACTTCCAAGACCATTCCCACCAACTCTTACAGGGCAAGTCACTAGAAGATAAAATTGAGAGCATTCCCCACACTCCTTACTAGCACTGATGATCTTGCCTAGTTTGGGTAATGAAATGTCTTCAAGAAAATAACCAAGCTCAGAAAGCAACAAAAAAGCCTCATTTCAAAAACTGAACTACAAATATTCTCCTTGATTGATTTCATCCCTCTGTTTATGCAGCCTAGGTCTACTTTTGCTTTTTTGGCAGCTGCAGCATACTGGTGTCTCATATTTAAGACATGGTCCAGTAGGAAACCTACATCTCTCTCACAGTTGCTACTGCTCAGCCAGGTATGAACAATTCTATAACTGTGCATTTAATATTTCTTTTCTACAAATAGGATCTTACTTTTCTCACCACTGAATTGCATTTTATTGGATAGGGCCCTGTGCTAAAGTCTGTCAAGATCCTTCTGAATCTTGAGTCCATCTTCCAAAGAGTTAGCAATTTCTCCCCAAAAGCAATAGAGATGCTATCATGAGAGGATATGACTGTTTTGATACATGCCTAATGTGCATCCCAATTCCTGACCATGACACCTACAATGGACATAGTGAAAAGCAGCTTTTGAATTCCATAGAGAAGATATGGTTGGATCTATTCTGCACTCACTACTACCCCACTCACTTTATTATGAATAGAGAAACACACATACAAACCTGTGGGACTTTGTAGGGGCTTACTAATGTTGACATCTGGATGGAAATCTCCCTGTCAGCTGCATCAAGAAGAGCCAAAGTGTTGTCCTTCCTTCCACAGCTGTAGTTGGGAATGTTGGCTTCTCCCATAGAGAGCATGTCCAGCAAGACTTCTGAAGTGCCAAGTGTGTTCAAATAGTTTTCATGGATATTGTAGCCAAGTGTGAGATTGCATAGGAGCTGGATATTCTTGTTGATCAATTGAATGGTGAAAATAAAGCATTCTATTCCTTTGGTCGTATAAGGTTCACTAGTGTAAAAACATGATTTGATTAATACAGGCATTACCAACAGCAATAATACAATGCCATTTTTCCAATTTCATCCTCTTTGTTAATATTTGACAATTGAGTCTGGCGGCTCAGTGGCTAAGATTCTGAACTTGTCATTCAAAAAGATTGGCAGTTCGGCAGTTCAAATCCTTAGCACTGTGTAATGGAGTGAGCTCCTGTTACTTGTCCCAGCTTCTGCCAACCTAGCAGTTCCAAAGCATGTAAAAAAATTGCAAGTAGATAAATAGGGACCACTTTGGTGGGACGGTAATAGCATTTAGTCATGCCGGCCATATGACCACAGAGACGTCTTCGGACAGCACTGGCTCTTTGGCTTTGTAATAGAGATGAGCATCACCCCCTAGAGCTGGAAATGACTAGCATGTATGTGCAAGGGGAACCTTTACCTTTATTGAGTCTGAAGCCAATACTGATTGAAAACCAGAGGAAAATGATAGCTACCCATCAAATTTAATCTTTGTAAATGTTGAGAAAATGGGCAGCAGATAAGAATCAGAAATAGTCTATTATTTATAGCAGCAGTAATTTTCATCAGCACTGTACCCAGTCTTCAAAATCATTCCTTTTTTAAAGTATAACCATCATAAAAGGAAGAGGATATTTCATAAGGGACCCTGAAAAGCTGTTCTAAAAATAGATCATCCACTATTCCTAAAAGGATCAGGCACTGAATATCAATGAGCAGTTATAAAAATATGGAAATGAGCTGGTCATGTTTAACTACAACAATTGCTACTTTAAACAAAAGTCAGTATTCAAGTCATAAATTCTAGATTGGATTTGGAGAGGAAAATAATGTGGACTTCTTTCAGGTATTTCTTTCTGCTCCATCTTCATATTTGTGCTACTAAATAAAACAAAAGAGGAAACCCATGGAAATCTGATCAAGCAACAAAATTAATCAGTTCCTAAAATATAGAATAAGGTGAAAACAATGAGAGTATGAACTGCAGATGGAAGAATATAATTTCATCACACTGAATCACTTACAAGTAAGACAGACTATAGGGAAGCTGGTTGAAAAACAACATTTTCTGGTTTAGTGTTACTGTACTGGTGACTACACCGATGAGATGATCTCCTGGCCTATAGTAGCTCCATGGTCTTTCTCTATCCAGGTGCACCATATTCAGTGGGCACTTCATTCTAAGCTTCCCAGAGACTGTCTGGGACACTAGTAGCATCGAAAGCAGAAGGAGGAGGTCCATAATTCATGGAGCTGAATCAATCACCTTTTCCAAAGAAGAGTGAGATAGTTTCAATGCAGTCTCAGAAAATGGAATATCCAGGAGGTTTCCTTTTTCAAACAGAAACAAATCAAGCTTCACCTGGAGAAGAGGGAAAAGTACATTCAGCATCACAATCCCTGCCTATGTCCTAAATCTTGTGCAAACCATTCAGCATGAGTAGATGCTTATCTCTTTTTCTGATGAAAGATTCATTCCATGTTGCTTCAGTTTGGCATTATATCAATATCAGTCACTGGAAAACTATCAGCAGGCATTCAAAGTCTGGAATTATGCTAATTACTGTGAGTGATAATTTGTACTCAGGACCTCTTCCAGGGCTCCATGTAGAGAGGGGCAGCTGGAGAAAAGGATTTTTCTGAGATGTTGCAGATACATCCCTGGAGACACTCTTCTACAATGGTTGTCATCCTTCCTATCAGGACATATCCAGAAAGTTATGCTGGAGGAAGATATTACAATACCCAGGGAATTGACTTCTGCTGTCCGCCATTGTGACATATGGTCTCCAGAGTTTGGTTCTACACTCAGGGTGTGGGTACCAGGCGAGATGGGAGGAATTCCCCTTTTTGGACAAATATGTGCCCTTGCCAATATGTAATTTTCCCCCAGGGGAGAGGAGGAAGGATGGCTGTCGATATTTGTTATTTTTTATAGACTTTCAGAAGGCTGAACTTAGACCTGCTTCCTGTCTCAGTTTGTCTATGAGAATTTTCCCTGATTTAATTATGTCTTTTGTGTGAATGGCATCATTGCAGGAAGAAAAATGCCCCTGGTTATTTCAGTTACAAACCATTATTCAGCTTGTCTCCACTAAATCAATGTGCTTCAGAGTTCCAGTAATTCATTGATCCATCCACCAACAGATTTGACTTCAGAAAACAAGCCATAGTTAAAAGTTACAAACATGAATGCAGCCACTGGTGAAGTGATCAGGCTAAGGAGATTCTACCAATATGAACCAGACCAGTTTAGTATAGTGATTAGGTTACAATGTCCAACAAGGCTATTCAAATAAGTTGTGCCCAACATGGCGACTCAGCAGTGGTGAGATTCAAATTGTTTTACTACTGGTTCTGTGGGCATGGCTTGGTGGGTGTGGCAGGGGAAGGATACTGTAAAATCTCCAGTCAGAGGTGGTATTTGTTGGTTCTCTGAACTACTCAAAATTTCCACTACTGGTTCTCCAAAACTGGTCAGAACCTGCTGAATACTACCTCTGCTACTCAGGTTGCTGTAAGTACTGCTGCCTAACTAGGCTTCTTTCACACAATACTCACATACACTCTCAACACAGGTGATCAGGCTGCATTAGAATGGGCTGGGAAGCAGACTCAGGGCATCTCCTGCTCCAACAACAGTCATCTCGAACTTTGGGAGTCTGGGTTCATAATAATCTTCTCTTTATACCTCACTTGTTTACTCTGGATCCAAGTGTATGGAACATATTGCCCTAGTCTTGTCAGGAACTTCACATTCTTATTCTGTGTTTCATGAATCCACTACATTCCTTATGACCACTAATGCTCTACCTGGTATCACCAACAATACATCATTCTTACATGCACTCAGAATCTTTCCTTATCAGTAGTACACACATTCCAGTAACATGAGTTTCTCAGTGAGTTCATGAAAGGCTAATTATAATTGTATCCCAGGCCCTCTATATTCATAACTTGTGCTTGTGATACATTCATAACATATAACAAAAGATATGTAACAACAATACCACTAGATGATAGCTGCCCAATGCAATAAGGGATGATATACAAGAAGCTGTTGGCTCTCTTACTGGCCTGGATGGGTCTGAACATAATAATAGACTCCCAATCAGATTTACTCTTTGTCTTTATCTCTAGGCATCTGTGTCAGTATATTTCACAAAAAAGACAAGCTCTCCGTCATTTTTTAGCTAGGTTGAACAACTGGTTTTCCTGGAAAGCAGGCAGACTCCTGTAGAGCTCTCTTTCCATTTTAGAAATAAAAGCCATTTCTTCTCTCTCAGGAATTTAGTCTTGTGACTTTTCTTGAATGGGTTTTAGTTCCTTCCAATCTCTAAGAAATAAAACAGCCCAAAGTGAATTATCCAAAAAAGCTCTCACCCATCAAGTCTCCATGATCTGATTGATTTTTAATATTTTGCCAATAATGTGTGTTTTATTATTTTATCTCTAGGTGTTTATCTCTAGGCATCTCTTATGTGTATTGAAAGAAATATCCTTCTTGGTTCAGTTCCAAGTGGAGAAAAAGACACTGGAAATATGGAGGCTGTTTGGAAAGATGGTTTAATGGTGGACAGGACCACATTTATTGATTTATTTATTTTATTTGGTTTGTCAACTGCTATTACTTATAATAGGTATAAGTAAAAACATAGTTATGAATACATGGATACATATAAGAAAAATAAAAGAAACAATAGGACAGGGATGGTAGGCACATTGGTGTGCTTATGCATGCACCCTGCAGACCTCTTAGGAAAGGGGTGAGGTCAATAGTAGAATGTCTAAGGTTAACGTTTTTCGGGTTTAGGAAAGAAACCACAGTCAGGTAGAGCTTGAAGAAAGGTCACATGCTTCAAGATGTTGGGTGAAGGAAAAGAAGGGAGGACTGGGATTCTGAGAGTCCTTTATATAACCTCTGTTGGGCCCCACCTTAGTGTTTCTGTTCCTGTGCAAGAAATGTATCCCATTGGTTGTCAGACTCCCAGGGGTGGGGGTCTTAGCTAACTTTGTAGCTTTGTCTGGACCATATGACTTCACCTGAGTACTGGCTGATGATGCAATCTTCCCAGGCCAGGTGGTGGGATGGGCAAAGGCCTTTATAATGTAGAATATCTGGTCTAGACTTTAATGCCCCACTAGCAAAGGTGGGTTTCTGAGTTTCTGCCTCTCTGAGTTTCTACTTTACTCTTTTTAGGGGAAATATTCTGCCTTTTAAATATTTCCTAGGATATTTCATTTTTCTAGGAGAGGGGTGGGTGCTATCTTCCTACATCAGTATATTTCACAAAAAAAGACAAGTTCTCCACCATTTTTTGAGCAACTGGTTTTCCTGCAAAGCAGGCACACTCCTGTGGAGCTCTCTTTCCATTTTAGAAGTAAAAACCATTTCTGCTCTCTCAGGAATTTAGTCTCATGACTTTTTTTTTTTAGTCTCATGACATTTTAGTTCCCTCCAATCTCTAAGAAATAAAACAGCCCCAAGTGAATTATCCAAAAAAGCTCTCACCCATCAAGTCTCCATGATCTGATTGATTGTTAATCTTTTGCCAATAATGTGTGTTCCACCCACATATTTTTGCAAAAAGAGGGCACTGTTGGAAGTTAAAACCCACCCCTCTCCTAGAAAAATGAAATATTTTAGGATATATTAAAAGGGCAGATTTTATTTCCCCTAAAAGAGAAGTAGAAACTCAGAGAGGCAGAAATTCAGCCCCCCTCCCCTTTGCTAATGGTCCATTTCTCTGGTCTGGGCAGTCTATTTTACATAACAAAAATCTACTCCAGGTCTCCAAGCAGGAGACCCTACACCATTTTTGACAAATGGCAGTCCAATCTCTTCTTGAAAGTCTCAAGTGATGGCGCTCCCACATCTTCCAAGGGCAAGGTGTTCCATTGGTTGATTGTTCTCACTGTCAGAAAGTTTTTCCTTATTTCCAGGTTAAATCTCTCCTTGTTCAGGTTTCATCCATTATACCTTGTCTGGCCTACAGGTGCTTTAGAAAATAGCTTGACCCCTTCCTCCTTTCTGTGGCAGCCCCTCAAATATTGGAAAACCGCTATCATGTCTCCCCTGGTCCTTCTCTTTATGAGACTAGCCAAGCCCAGTTCCTGCAGCCGTTCTTCATACGTTTTAGTCTCCAGTCCCCTAATCACCATGGTTGCTCTTCTCTGTACTTTTTCTAGAGTTTCAACATCTTTTTAATAGTGTGGTGACCAAAACTGGATGCAGTACTCTAGGTGTGGTCTTACTAAGGCTTTATAGAGTGGTATTAGTATTTCACTTGATCTTGATTGTATCCCTCTGTTTATGCAGCCTAGAACTGTGTTGGCTTTTTTTGCAGCTGTAGCACATAGCTGGCTCATTTTT